>NW_006297811.1:2686472-2688574 GCF_000327345.1 Myotis davidii | reverse complement strand
GTGCCTCTACTACAGTGGTTCTCAACCTTCTGGCCCTTTAAATACAGTTCCTCATGTTGTGACCCAACCTTAAAATTATTTTCATTGCTACTTCATAACTGTACTGTTGCTTCTGTTATGAATCGTCATGTAAATATCTGATATGCAGGATGGTCTTAGGCGACCCCTGTGAAAGGGTCGTTCAACCACCAAAGGGGTCGCGACCCACAGGTTGAGAACCGCTGCCTTAGACTGTCAAAATTTAAAAAAAAAATGACAGCAGCCAACACAATAGCCATCCAGTGTGAACAAATCAAAATTATACCCACATTTTGTTAGATTGGCAAAAAATAGCATATTTTTTCGTATGCTGTAGAATTTTAGTAGTTTATGTGTACAATGAAATAAAAAGGTTGAGAATTGTTGATTTATACCTTACACTGAACACATAATAACACATAGTCATCCATCCTCTGTGCCTCACTGATATTACTGAAGGCAGTAAACCCCAGCTTCCTTAGGCGCTGCCCTCTTGGTTTTGGAATGTGCAATGAGACAATAATGAGGGGGAGTGGAAGGCGGGACAAGCTGTGCCTGTGGCACTCCTGGCTCTGTCAGGCAGAGGCTGGGGGCTCTTATGGTCAAGTCCTGTTACAAGAGTCAGAGGAACTCACTGGCTCTGATGTGGTTTTGCTACTACGGAAGTAGTATGGATTCTCAGAAACTCCTAGCTGCTAGAACTTGTCTTTAAATCCACATGGTTTCTCAAGTGTGGGAACCTTGTCAGTTGCTGGAGGATGTGTTTGGAAATGTTGTAAGTTGCCTGTTTATCTGATTTCCCAACTGGACTTATAAGCCCAATAAAAGCCAAGTCTCTATGTATCTGGCATATTATTAGATCCCTGACATCTAAGAGAGCACTGCAAATAAAGTAGGTGTTCAAGAGATGGTGAATGAATTATGTCCTGAATTTTAATTTCAAGAGGGCATCTGAACCCCATTAGTGGTTTACCTATTCTAAGCCACAGCAGTAGTCTCTCCTGTCTCTCAAATCCCAATTTATGGTCAGGAAATTAGTTCTTATGGTGAAGTTAAATGGGATTCTTGCTTTGCCATCCATGCTTTCAAAAAAAAATCATAGAAAAGCATATATAATACTTGCTAGTCTAGTTTTTTCTAAGCGGTTATAGTGTGGTTGTTAAGAGCATACACAATGGAGCTAGCCTGCCTGAGTTCAAAATGCTAGATCTGCAACTTACTATGTGACTTTAGGTAAATATTTAAATCCACATGGTTTCTCAAGTGTGGGAACCTTGTCAGTTGCTGGAGGATGTGTTTGGAAATGTTGTAAGTTGCCTGTTTATCTGATTTCCCAACTGGACTTATAAGTTAATACAAGAAAAGTGCTTAGAAAAGTACCTGGCACATAGTTAACACTTATTTTTTTTCCTATTTTAAAGATATGTTTACCTTCTGTTTAGTATATATGACAATGGTGACTAACGAGTCTGTTTGGAACCAGTCATAGCTGTAAAATATCGAGAAAAAATGAATTATTACATCAATAATCATACGCATTAAAATAACTAAAAATCTACAATGAGAAATATATTTTCTAGGTAAACTTTTTTCCTAAATAATCAGTGGTCTTACCATTATATAATTGGTAATTTTTTCCAAATTTAAAATACCTATACTTCCATGTTCCAACTTGGATTAAAAAAACACAAACAGGTATTTTTGACAAGACACTTTTTATAAAAGTTACACATCTCCTTACTAAAATTTTCTTTCATCAGAACAAACAAAATACAATACGTTTTCTTAAGGAACATAACAAAATCTACATGCTTATAATTACTTTTACTCCTCCCTGTCACAAATATTATTACTCAAGAAATAATTCATCAAGATAGTTTATTGAGTAAACAGTAAAACTTAAGGTAAAACTAAGTCTTCTGTTTTGTAATAGCTATTAATCAAACTGTTATTGTTTTGAACATAACTACATATAGGCACCCATAAGTAAATTATGGGTTATTACCTACATATAGGCACCCATAAGTAAATCCTAGAGGAGGTATCCTTAGGACCTTAGCATATATAAAATAATTTAGAAGATT
>NW_006297811.1:2685625-2686182 GCF_000327345.1 Myotis davidii | reverse complement strand
GAGCCTCTCCCACCTCTGCAGCAGCGTTAAGGACCCCTCGGGGAATGTCCCACTGCGAAAGGGTGCAGGCTGGGCTGAGGGATCCCTCCCCCCAGTGCACGAATGTTGTGCACTGGGCCTCTAGTATTAAAAATTGTATAAAAAATTAGATATACAAAGAACAGAATAGTTCAATAAATTATGGTATGGTCATATAAAAGAATGCAGACAAAAATGCTTTTATAGATTATTTAATAACACAGGAAATTGGGCATAGAATATATCATAATACCAATATTTTCAAAAGAGAATAATATTGAAGTAGGTATTATATGAATCAAACCGGGTAGAATAAACCAAATATTAAGACCATATATCTAAGGTTGGTGGTATTAACAATTGATTTTTATCATTTTCTTTTGTATTTCTCTGCATTTTCCAAGTTTTCTACCAAAAATGTATATTTTATAATAAAAAGTATTTTGATAGTTTTATTAAAGTATTGGTGTTTAAAATGAATCAAACTTCAGTTATATTAAACACTCAAATTTAGAGAATAGTTCATTCTCCAATAATGT
>NW_006297811.1:2683083-2685000 GCF_000327345.1 Myotis davidii | reverse complement strand
GTTATAAATATTATTGTCCCTCTATATTCTTAAAAAACATATATCCACATTTCTGGTAGGTATATAAGGTATGCATATGCTTAGCTTTGCTAGATACTATTACACAGTTTTCTAAAATGGTTGTACCAATTTACACTTTTCACCAGAACTGTCTGAGGGTTCCAGTTGTTCTACAACCTCACTGACATGCGGTATTGTTTTTTTCCATTTCAGTCCTTCTTTTGGGCATACATCAACAAAACATTCTAAATGTCCATTAAAGCTGTGGTTTTCAAAGTTGTATTGGAAAACTCTGAGACATGGAAGAATTCTGTAGATACTGTAAACATGAAATATTTTCCTCCCACAACAGGAATGCACTGCTGTATCTATAAAATTTTCTTTGGGAAAAAGAGTACTACGGCTAAAAGACTTTTAAAAATCACTACATTGATTATATTATTTTTCAAACTGTGTAGGAAAGGAAAGTAATGTTTAGTTTCTGGAGAGTCTCGAAATTCTCAAATTAGAAGTCACAGTATTTATATAAAGTTAGAGTTGGGAGGTGCCTTTAAGACAAACTAGTTTAGAGGATTTCAAGATGCTTTGTAGTCAGAAAATCTTTTGCTGAAACACAAACTTAAGTACAAGCACAGGTGTCAAACAGCCATATTTCTAGGATGAGGCTGACTGAGAACCCTGAATCCAGGCCTTACTCACTTAGTGTCCGTCTCATCCCATGGAACTCTGCAGAATACACTTAATTTTCAGATAAACAAAGGAAGTCTCTGAGATGTGACAGAAGGCCAAAGATATGAAGCAATTAGTAGTGAGCCTAAAGAAGAATGCTCTACCACAAAACTACAGGTATAATAAAAGAGATAAGATTACAATAAATCAAAATATATTCTTTCTAAAATGATAAAAACAAGAAAAAACAAAAGTTTTTGAGAAGCCCTAAAAGATATTTTATTAAGAGATATATATATATATAATCACCTTTTGACACACACACACATCTCTCTCTCTCTATATAGATATATAGATATATAGATATATATATAATCACCTTTTAGAGGCCTCTTATATAAATAAACACATCACAATCTAAGAATTTCTATAAGAAAAACTATAAACAGAATTAATAAAAACATTCTAAAAACTACGTAGTACCATACACATATAAATTATTAGGAGAGAATAATGCCACAGGCCAAATAATACACACCTTACACATTATATCCTTGGGATAAGTTGAAGGAATCTGAGATTAATGTGGGGTGGAGTAAAATAATTAGGTAAAGCAAGTTGGACTGAATGGATATTAACCCTTTCCAAAATTCTGACTGATGGACTGATATCAAATTGAAGGGATCAAGTCTCTAGTGGAATACTATAGTAGTTTATTCTATTCAGTATTTTAAACAACTGTATGAATAAAGACTTAGAAGGCAGGTAGATCACATCTACAAGTACATACAGTTACCCCCAAGACTTAAAGGAGCCGAACATGAGAGGCAGCTAATACAGCAAAAGTAGGCTTACAGTCGTGAGTAGGTGAAACAAAGTTTATTCTTGTATTATTATTATAATCACTAGAGGCCCGGTGCACAAAAAATTGAGGGGGCTCCCTCAGCCCAGCCTGTGCCCTCTCGCAGTCTGGGACCCCTTGGGAGATAACGACCTGCTGGCTTAGGCCTGCTCCTGGGTGGCAGAGGGCAGGCCCAATCCCTAGGTGCAGCCCCTGGTCGGGCTCAGGGCAGGGCTGATTGGGGAGTTGGGGCACCGCCCCCTGTCATGCACAAAGCAGGGCGGATCGGGATGTTGCGATGCCACCCTCAGTCACGCTCAGGGTAGGGCCTATTGGGGGGTTGGGGCACCCCCTCCTGTCACACTCAAGACAGGGTCGATGGGGAGGTTGCGGGCCCACCCCGTCAC
>NW_006297811.1:2679743-2681972 GCF_000327345.1 Myotis davidii | reverse complement strand
GCTCCCTCCTCTCTGGTTCTAGGTACCTAACCCCAGAACCACAGCTGCCTAGTCACCACAGCTTGGCAGCTCCTG
This sequence comes from Myotis davidii, assembly GCF_000327345.1. Classification (NCBI taxonomy): domain Eukaryota; kingdom Metazoa; phylum Chordata; class Mammalia; order Chiroptera; family Vespertilionidae; genus Myotis; species Myotis davidii. The sequence continues at coordinate 2,681,897 of NW_006297811.1, read as the reverse complement.
TATTGAGCATCTGCCCCCTGGAGCTACCAGTCGGACGGTTGGACGGTCACTTAGGCTTTTTTTATATACAGATAATTCATCTGGCAATTTAGCTTATTAGCTGACTTTCTAAAACTTTCTTTTGCAGAGAGAAAAAACCCTATTACTACACATACATTAATATAGTTCAGTTATAATTCCAAGTCATACTGAATGGCTGAAGAAGGCACTGCTGCTGAGCCCAGCTAGAGAAGAGTGGGTTAACAGGCTATGAGCATCTGTATGCAAACACTGGAGGTGACCTCACATGGCTGAGGGAGGTAACTTGTTCAGTCTTGCTTCCTAATGACTACAAGTCTTCAAGCTGAGGGCAGATACCACATGTTCAGGGATGTCATAGAGGGGACTACTATTAGGTGATGGCTGGAATATGGGATCTATAGAGTTCTGCCAATCCTTTAAGTTTGGGAAGTAAAGACATCATTAGCCTAAAAATATATCTGAACACCCCGGGTAATTCTGTAAAGCAATATTATATATTATCAAATGAGTATGATTCATTTTTCACTATAAATGTATGACTTACCATTTAAGACTTTCTTTTCCTCATGATAGTCTGTACAGTGATTTAGAAAAAAAGTCAGATAAGAATATTATAATGCCAAAGAGAACATCAATTAGTATTATTGACTTAAAGATATCAGCCCTTCTTTCTTGAAGGGCTTTTTTCTAAGGTCTGAGAGAGAAATAAGGGCTCATGTTTCAAACTAGTTTCATCTCTGAAGATTGGCAGGTCATCTCTCCAGGCATTTCACTGGGCTTTTTATCTACTTATTTGAATATTTTTTCTAATATCCTGATTAACTTTTTAAGAAAGCATATAAAAACCCAAGTTTTTTCCAGGTTATCATATTTTAAATTAGTCAAAATTAACAAGAGTTTATTAGATTATATTCTAGAAGTGAAACGTACATATTAACAACCCAAAGGATGATACTTTATTATGTTTCTCTTTTATCTAGGTCAGTACTTAAAATCGCCACTGTTACTCCAAATTTAAATGGCCATAATGCTGAAATATGTTGACTTTCATATGCATATAAAATGCAACTATTAGTGTTACAACCCAGAAAAAAAATTTAACAGGTATTGTTTTTCAGGATGGCAGCCAACGCACCAATCTATATAGCTTGATCACAAGAGTTTTACTATATGGTCAAAATAAAACCCACAGCAAGTTGCCAGGGTTTAAAAAAAAATAACTGAATGACAAGCTAACACAAAATATCAAGCAGTAAATTGAAAGACATCACTTGTTAGTGTGATAATACCTTGTTTTACAGAAAAAGAAACTTAAATCAAAGCTTTCACATTTTTTATGTTCTGATTTTCAATGAACCAGAGAATCCCATAATAACCTCCATTTCACACACCTGTCATAAAATAATCATGTTTCTAAGGGGGCCAGATGACCAGCCTTTTTGTTTATTTTCACCATTTTCCAAAATAATTTCATAGCTGAAAGGAATCTTAACAACATATAGCAAATTATCATGTAATCCTCTATTTATGACTGAAAATCAGAGGTCCAGAACTTGAATGAAATCCACAGCTCTTAAGCAGCAAACCCAAGATTAGACTCCATCTTTTCTGAAACTTAGCACCACACTTACTATAACATTGCTAGAGTTAATACTCACTGAAACACAAAAGACCTAAAAGCCATTTAGACTATACCTCAAAATGAGTTTTTATAAAATGCCAAATAAAAATCTAGTGATAATTTTCAAGGGACCGCTGATGTACTATACCTCAAAATGAGTTTTTATAAAATGCCAGATAAAAATCTAGTCATTATAATTTTCAAGGGACCGCTGATGCCCCTGCTTAGTCACTCTCATTCAATCAGTTTTATCTGTCTTTGCTACTGCAGCTGGGATTCTTTGTTTTATCTTAGAACAAACAGCAGTATCACAAGTAAATCTATTTTCAGTGTACCACACAGCTGGCAGTTTGATGAATTTCATTTATCATGTAAAACAATTTGTTTTTATCTAAGAGGCTCACAGATTTTGAGAAATTGTCCAAGTAATTAGTTTCTACTGAAAAATATGTATTCACTTCTTGCTTGATCTGAATTGATATGAATCTGTCAGAATTTTCTGACTCATGATC
>NW_006297811.1:2676425-2679583 GCF_000327345.1 Myotis davidii | reverse complement strand
AAAAAGAAAAAAACCCCTGCTTTGCCAGTATGCTCATTCTGTTAACATATACCTGTTGGTCATCATCTTAACAGGGATGCTGACATAATAAGAAACTATTTGGATAAAAAGTTAGGACAATGTAAATATATAGATAGTTTACCTATACATGAATGAAAATAATTTGGAAGGATTCACAATAAAAGTAGTAATATGGTTACCTTTGTGTGTGCATAGAAGGAGAGAAGGGTAGAGGGGAGACAAGTATGATAAGAGCACCTCTCATTCTTGAATTGTGTGAATGCACTACTGACTCAAAAATTAAGTAAATCTAACTAAAAACAAAATGTCATTATATTCTTCTTAATTCAATGTGATAAATGCTGTAAAAGAGGTATGTAGAAGGTAGTATGGGAGCCTACATACTACCTTCTACAGAGGGTGGGCATCTGTACTTATAAGGAATTAGAAAGACTCCACTAAGGAAGTAATATTTAGCTACATTTTAAAACTATACAGACATTTTTCAGAAAAACCTTGAAAAAAACATTTTAGGAAGATATACTGAGCATTTATATCAGAATGTTTTCCATTTATCATGTAGCTACATATCTCATCTTCTCTTCTGACTCTAAAAAGGTTGATATCATGAAACCATCAGATATAAGTTTAGTCTTGTTACCAGAGATCTTAGTCACAAAGTCCAAAACATACCATAGTGTTCCCTTCACTGCTTAGCCTTGCCAGAAGACTCCTTGGCTCTCTACAATGTGCTTAGCAACCATTTTTTCTCTAGACATTCTTCCATTATCTCTAAATGGAAGTCCTCATAACACAACTTAGACCTAATTCTTGATTTTGTTTCAAAAGTTCTAAACTCATTTCTCAGATCTTATAAAATTTCATAATTTTGTATTTCTTAACTCTCTTTACCTTTTACTTTCCTCTATTCATTTTTGTAATCATCTTCTGAATCATCTGTAAATGTTATACATCTCTGAAACTTCAAGGCCCAGAATTACTCCTTATCCTAGAAGCAGTTTACCAGTAGAATTACAATAGAAATTGAATAGTTCAAATACATACTCTGAAAAATCCCAGGATTAAACTAATACAAAGAGACTCTTTAGTAGCAAAAGCAAATTAAGGTAATCTGAGATAACAAATTTGCTCATTCAATAAAGGCCATTTCATCATGACACCCTGCCCCTTTTCCTCCACTAGTAACTGTCTAGCTTCCCCCAACATAAGCCTCTGAGCTTGTGTTTTGCCCACCCACCTGAGCCCTGAACTGTCCCCATTTTACCAATGAGGAAACTGATGCTCTTAGGAAAAAGAACACTGACTCTTTAGAAGCTGAACTTCCAGCCCATCCAATGCTGCCTTGTTTACATACCATACCAACTTCACAGACATGTGCCACTAATACTATAATTTTTTAAGGATAAAAAACTAATTCATATATGAGGGTTTCTCTACTTCAACACTATAAAAACTGGGGGCTGGATAATTCTTTATTGTGGGGATCTATCCTGTGCGTTATAGGGTACTTAGCAGCATCCCGAACCTCTCCTCTAACCACTAGAATGCCAGGAGCATTTAGCTTAGTTGTGGCAACCAAAACGTCTCCAGACATAATATCTCCCAAGAATAAAATCAACCCCAGTTAAAAACCACTGGCATATGAAAAAGAAAACTGACTATGTAAAAATGGATAATTAAATAACTAAAGCCTTTGGAAATGTACATATACAAACAAGCCTCAGCATCCTCACTTTTAAACTGAGGGTGTTAGAGCAGCTCTAAGCCCCTCTTCCACCTCTTAACTATTCTCTGGATCCATGGTTCTAAGTGACTTATAGTCATTAACTGCGTGAGAGTGGGGTGAAAACTAAAACATAAAGTATTAGAAATCATGATAAAGCAATGAGAAATTAAAGAACATTCCTGAGACCATACTATGCCACTGGAAAATATGAGATTTTAGAAATGTGGCTTATGGTGAATTTTTTAAAAGTACATTTATGATCTAGAATGGCACTGTACGATGCAAGCCACAGTATAATTTCTAATTGTCTAACAGCAACATGAGCAACGTAAAAATAAATGGGTTAAATTAATTTTAATAATATATCTTTACTTAATATACTATATCTAGAATATTATCATTTCAACATGTAATCAATATAAAAATTATGAGATATTTTACACTTTTTTCATATTTAAAGTCTAAAAAATCAATGTAAAAATTATGAGATATTTTACACTTTTTTCATATTTAAAGTCTCAAAATGCAGTGTATACTTTATACTTTCAGCACATCTCAATATGGACAAGCATATTTTGAGTGCTAGATAGCCACATGGTGTCAGGGGTCTGGTATTGAGAGAAGTCCATATATAAAATTCCTCTTCAGTATATCCACCGTCTCCCCACCCCCACCTCACCTCCACAAATCCTCATCTCAGCAAGTTTCTTTCCACCTACTATTCCCACTTTATCTCTTTTCACTCTCTGTTCCCACTTCATGTTTTCATTCTCTCTTTCTACTTAATCTATTTTCATCCTCTAGTCTCACTTCATCTCTGTTTTCATCTTCTGTTCTTATTGCATCCAGGAGTTCTGATTATAGATAGAGTGAAAACATGCCCTCGGCTGTCAGAGTCAATTTACCATGTTATCCCAGCATAATTACTAACAGAATCAAACCTGCCCCAGTTTGGACAGTTACACAGTTAACCCATCAAATAATAGTCTCTGTCCATAAGTGTCAGGCCAGTAGAGATCAATGATGAATAACCCCTGACTACAGAGGAAAGGTTAGTCATTGTTTTATTCTAAAGAAGAACTAAAGTAAAACCTTTATAGCAGCCGTGAAAATAAGAACAATATAGTGACTTATTTAAATCTATTTGTTGAAATCCAAGTTAAAAAAAGTACATGTGTGTCACATATCAATGCCACCTCAGCACTGGCACCACGTACCTTTGGGAACAGCAGGTTTCACCGCCATCCTGCCGACCAGGCATTCTTTCAGCATGGATTCGTAATTGACCCAACGATGAACCTGGTATGGGATAGGAATGACAGAAAAGCACATGACTAACTCCATGAGATGCTCTGATTTTATTCTGAACAAAACTAAAACATTTTTACACTGCTCTTTTAAGAAGCAGATT
>NW_006297811.1:2666840-2676230 GCF_000327345.1 Myotis davidii | reverse complement strand
TTAAGGAAAATGAATTAGGGTATTTGTTGCCAGACTTATAGTGGGAATTTAATTTAAACAACTTTTCTGAAGGGTACCTTCCCAATATACATACAATAAAAGCCTTAAAGTATGCATCTCTTTCATTAATTTTAAATTTACTTGAGAAAATATTTGCATTTGTCTATATACACAAAGATACAAGTGCCAGGATACTCATCACAGCACTATTTATATCATCAAAATATTGGAAACATCCTAAATGTCCAATTGTAAAAGACCAGTATAGGAAAATTATAATATTATTTGATAAAATACTATATAATCACCAAAATAATCAGGTCAAATACTTCTGATGTCAGACTCTTTATGTATGTTCCTGAGAAAATAAGTATACACTAAAATAGAAAATATGTAAAGAAAATATATGTAATTATAAATAGACACTCATTTATTAACATAAATTAAAATTTCATTTACCAACTATTTTTGGAGCATCCAATAATGTGTAAAGCACTATCTCTGCTTTCCTCTCATCATCCCTGCCTCCAATAAATCAGTCATAATCATTATTAAAATTGATCAAAACTGAGTAAACAATCTGCCAACAGAGGCAATAAGCACTTAAGAGCAGACGGCTAGTTCAGCCAGTGTGCTTCAGCGGTTGAGCATTGACCCATGCACCAAGTGGTCGCCAGTCCTGGTCAGGGCACATGCCCAGGTTGTAGGCTTGATCCCTAGTGAGGGGCATGCAGGAGACAGCTGATCCATGTTTCTCTCTCATTGATATTTCTATCTCTCTCCTTCTCCTTCCCTCTCTCTCTAAAAATTAGTAAGAACATATTTTTAAAAATTGTTTTTATAAAAGAGTAGATTCCTAGACACAGATTTGAAATCATCTTTAAAATTTTAAAAAAATAACTCAAAGGCAACCTAAATGAACTGTTGTTACTTATATCTGAAATTTATGCAACTATTTTCTTTTTTTCCTACAACTATCACACTGCTAAATCTCAGTACTTTTCCATTGTAATACTATGATAACTTTCAGTATCTTACCTGATCAAAAAGGTCTGTTCCATCTGAGCCTGCTGCTTTCATTAATTCATCTTCTCCACCAGGATGATACTCCATATATGGGCTAACATTGTAAACAAACCCTGTGTCAAAGAAAGGAGAAATAATATCCTAAATGAACTTCTTAAAACTTGTACAAATTACAAATATAAGTTCCAATAAATCTTTCAAAATACATCCTATTTATTATGCTCAAGTACTAAGAATATAAAGAGTCTGAGATTTCACCATACTTAGAAGCTAGTAAGTTAACCTGAAGTTTCATGGGTCCTATAAGAAAACATGAGACTACTAGGTCATAGACATAGGACAGTTTAATACTCACATCACTACCTGCGGCTAGAATAGCAGCATGTGCACAGTCCCCTACACCCCAATTCCCATCCCCTCTTCTATGTGAAGAGGGCCAGATAACACCTGTATACTCAACATGTTGCAGAACAGGAAAGAAACTCTGAGCTTAGGAAACTTGAATCTTTGTAATGAATGGGCAGTAAGTGTGCCTGCCCTTTGTTCTGGAGGGAGACAATACTATCTATACGTAGCAGTAACCAAACATGTTAGAGGAAGACACTAGCTCTACTACTATTCAAGGTTGTTAGCCATGCAAACATCCCTGAAAAGACTGTCCAGAGCAAAGACAGTCATGCCTCTGCTTTCAAGATCTCTCTTCCCTCTCCTCTCCCTTCTCTCCCCCCTTTTCCCCCCTCTCTCTTTCTCTCTCTCTCCCTCCCTCATATTTCCACTATATCATCTTCTACTGCCCTGGTTGAAGAATCTGATGAAAAAAAGAATTGAACTCTCATCCATGTGTCTGACCATCTCAGGAAAGGCAGAGCAATGTGACCTCATGGGCCACTTAGGCATGCTCTATGAAAGCAAGTATAATTCTTTTCTGCAGCTGCCCAAGGAACAAAGATTCTTTTCTTGGTTAGAACTTAATAATCCTTTTATCTTCCCAAAATATTCATTGCATCTAGTCATATCTTTAACTATAGTTTTATCTTTTCAGGAAAAGGAATAGGAAACAACAAATAGAGACCAGCTCAATTAATAGCCTTACCAGGGAAGTGAGCTGCTTTTTAATCCTTTACGTGAAAACCAGATACAATAATAGGCAAATCCAGCCCTACAGACACCTAACAAGTGCAATGAGAACAACTGGTTTTCTTATATCTAGGACTTGTCCCTCCTATATGATGACTCTCAAGAATTTAAATAACCCTGGATAACTTAAAATGTTTATTTTATATAATAATCTTGGAAGAAAGAAAAATTTGGATTTCAGACCCAAGAAAATAACTACAGTTTTTCTACCAATTTAATTTTAGAAAATAACTAACCAGTCAGGATGTCTTTTTTTTTTAATATATTTTATTGATTTTTTACAGAGAGGGAGGGAGAGAGATAGAGAGTTAGAAACATCGATGAGAGAGAGACATCGATCAGCTGCCTCCTGCACATCCCCCACTGGGGATGTGCCCGCAACCCAGGTACATGCCCTTGACCGGAATCGAACCTGGGACCTTTCAGTCCGCAGGCCGACGCTCTATCCACTGAGCCAAACCGGTTTCGGCCCAGGATGTCTTCATAGAATTGCTCAAATGCAATTTAGGCAATAAAAAGAAGTAAATTCGCAAAATCTCCCAGCAGTCCTCAAAATAAGTCTAAAAAAAAAAAGAACTGGTGGAGTCCTTCCTTTCTCCTGCTGTCCACCTTTCCAAAATCCATAGACCACAAATGTTGGAGGTAAGGATTAGGATCAAGATTATTCCCAACAGACTTTTTAAAACAGAGAACCCCCTTCCAAACAAAAGAATTCTGAACGTTCTCTGCCACCAAACCTTGACTAGAGTTTGAGTTCTCAGGAACATGGTATCTGTAACACATGATCATCTAACCTTCTGGGACAGAGTTTCATGTGCTTCAGCAACCAGCAGGAGGATAAACAGGTAGTAGCTTTACTATCTACCAATGATTAGCATATATAGGCTGCAATGTCCCACATGTGTTCTCTGCTTCCTAAACTCTTTAGACTGACACTTATCCTTTCATAATCTTCCTTTCCTTTCTGATAGACTAAGACACAAACCTAAAGAACTTCCCATCCTCTTCAAAAGGACAAAACTAGGAAGGATAAAATCCCTTACTATAAGGAATTCAGACTGTTAGATCCAACCACACCTGGCAGTGTCGATGATTTGCTGATTATGAGTCTTAAACCGTGCTCCTTAATGCCACTGGTACATTTCCACTGGTTCAGAGGTTCTATCCCCCCTCTTAAGGTCTCCTTCCTTTTTTCCTTTTCAAAATCATTTCCTAACAAATTTCCTAACAACTAAAACTTGGACCCCTGAATGTGGCAGAAGAAAAGGAACACAAAGAACTTAACTTTATGTTTTTCCTTTATGCTTTATTGTACTCTACTAGTATTTGTACTACACATGGCTTTTAGACAGCCATCTCTCCTGTGCAAGCTTTTCGCTTCCCATCACCTGGTGTTTAGAAACTAATTTTGCAACTCTCTAAATTTTTCAATGACACAATTAAATTCTTCCTATAGCTCTAATGGCACAGGTGTGGGAGATATGCACAGCAATATAAATAAATAGTATTTATGGACCCATCAAATTGGACCATCTCAATTTGATGTTAAGCTATCAATTCAGCAAAACCCAAATCCTAATAATGACATTAAGAACAAAAACAGGCAGAAATAGATTCATGAAACATCAGAATGGTGCTTTTAGATCCATTTATATGGGACCTTTAGTAGCAGAGGGAGATTTAGGGAGTCACTCTATTGTCTGTCTATCTGTCTATCTAGCTATCTCCTCTTTGGTATTACTTTATTTTGTTTTATATTTTGTTTTTTAAACTTTAAGCAGGAGTAGATCCAATAAACGGACAGACTAACTAATCCTAAGAACAGCAACTTAGTTTCACCAAACAATAAACTTATACAATGTTATTTTCAATTACATCTCAATGAAACTAGGAAAAATGGTGTTTTTTTAAAAGGAGGAAGAAGGAGGAGGAGGAGGAGGAAGGAAAGGGGGAGGGGGAGGAAGAGAAAGAGAGGGGAAGAAGGGGCAGCAGCAACTTATTAAAGTTAGAATACAACAGTTCTGTTAGGAACATATACTCTAATGTTTAAATACATAATTTTTAAATGCCCTAGCAATATTCAGGGGTACATTTTATAGCTAATTCATCCTAGCAGAGGTGCTATGCAACTGAAAACATACATTCAGAACAATCACTATACTGAGTTCTTTAGGCAATGCACTAGTAGTACCTGTTTTAATAGTTTCACATTACATTATCTCTTTTGTATTATATGTCTGAAACTTTGAGCTGTCAAATAAATTATTAGAATAAAAATTACCCACTTTAAAATTACCACTCAGTGCGTTGTATAGTCAGAAACTTGCACTGCCAATTCAATTACAGAATGATAGTTTTAAGTCTGACCTCTCATCCAGTACAGGCTTCACCTCTACAGAATCTATAGACAGACTGTCATCTAGAATCTGTTTCAACAGTACCAGTGTCTAGGAGCTCAAGCTCACTGTTTGTTTAAAAACCTAGTTAAGGATCAATATTGCTTTTGTGCCTGAAAACTAAAGTCACTATTTTACATAGAAAGAGCTCTTTTCCATCTTGGCAGCTGCTGCCTCTAGTTTTTCACATATACTTTTTATATTTGTTGTAATTTAAATCCCAACTGCTACTGATAAAGACCACAGGCATCTTACAATAAAATACTTACATTTGTGTGCAAAATTTAAAGAACCCACACCAAAACATGTAAAAGAAAAGAAAATACACTAGTCGCTTAACCTAGTTAACAATGTTACTATGATTGTTAGTAGTCCTGAACTTTCTAGCAGCCAAAGCCAAAGAGATACTAGTAACAGTGGTCTCATTATCCAATCTTAAAAAGCATTACAAGGAGCCAAGCAAACAAACCACAAAAAAAGAGGGATTCATTAGTTCTTTAAAAGACAGAAACTCCCTTTGAGCATTTGCTATTGATATTGTGAAGAATTATGAGTCCCTATGTAGGGGCCATTGACTACAACAGATAGTACAACCGTTATGCAGAAACATTCTTCATTTAGCATCCCTCCCACCTTCCCCAGCCCTAGGTAACTGCAAATGTACTTTCTCCCTCTTCAGATTGCATATTTTGGGCATTTTGTACAAATGGAAACATACAGTATGTGGTCTTTTGTGTTTGCCTTCTTTTACTCAGTATAATATTTTCAAAGTTAATCCATGTTTTGCATGTATTAATACTTCATTTCTTTTAATGGCTGAATAACAGTCCATGGATGGACATGCCACATTTTGTTTATTCATTCATCAGTTCATGAACATCTACATTTTTTCCACTTTGGGGCTATCCTATATAATAAAAGCCTAATATGCTAAGTGTCTGGTCGGCCAGTCAGCCATTCAACCTATCAAAGCATAATGTGCTAATGATATGCTAAGGCCACTCAACCGCTTGTTATGATGCTTCGACCAGTAGGTTAGCTTGCTGTTGGGGTCCGGCTGATCAGGATTGAGCGAGACAGGCCAGACATGCCCTGGAGCCCTCCCACGGTCCCTCCCTGGCTGGCAAAGCTCCCACATCCCTACCCTGCCCTGATCATGCATCGGTGGGGTCCCTCGGCCTGGCCTGCACCCTCTCGCAATCCGGGACCCCTCAGAGAATGTCAGAGAGCCGGTTTGGGCCGGATCCCACAGGTCAGGCCAAGGGACCCCACTAGTGCACGAATTCGTGCACCGGGCCTCTAGTTATAAACAATACTGCTATGAACATTCATGTATGAGTTTTTGTCTGGACATATATTTTTATTTCTTTTGAGTATACATTTAGAAGTGAATTTGTTGGGTCATATAGCTACCTATGTTGAACCTATTGAGGAACTGCCAGACTGTTTTCCATTCTCAGCAGCAACGTGTGAACATTCTAATTTCAAAGAGCTCTTTTTCAGGCACTACTCCAACTCTGCATAGGAGAAAATGCCTTTTCCTACCGATAGAACCTGAGTCACACCACATTTCTCAGATAACTGAACTCAGAACTGGATTACAGCATGCTCCAACTTATTCTCAACCCCCAGCTCTATGTGAGACAATACAATGTTAGACTTAAGTGACATTTTGTACTTAACTATTTTATCTATCCCACATTTGAGGCTCCCACAATTTTTCAGGTTAGACAACCATACACAGGAACCTAATAGCCCTCCACCAAGGAGTGACCTGCATCTCCATGATTCAGGCCATATACTCACCAATAATTTTTCTTTTTTCCTTTGTGCTATTTTGTAAGTCAGAGTTTAAAGCAGCCGTGGGCAAACTACAGCCCGCGGGCCGGATCCAGCCAGTTTGAAATGAATAAAACTATTGAAAAAAAAAGACCGTACCCTTTTATGTAATGATGTTTACTTTGAATTTATATTAGTTCACACAGACACTCCACCCATGCTTTTGTTCCGGCCCTCCAGTCCAGTTTAAGAACCCACTGTGGCCCTCGAGTCAAAAAGTTTACCCACTCCTCGTCTAAAGTATGGTCCAGGGGCTCCTGAGGGAGCTCAAGATTCTTTGAGTGGTCCCAAACCAAAACTTTTTGGTAATATCATGAAGATGCTATCCGAATTTTTTTAAAAATCTCATTCTTTCACAGGTGTATAAGATTAAACACAAAAGGTGACATGAGACTACTGTGGTCATCTATTAAGCAATACAGTAAAAATATCTGCCAAAATGTAAAATAATAGCAAATTTCTCACTAAATTTTTTGTAAAATGTAGTTATTTTTCACAAATATGTATTATTTATAACACAGGGAGCTTATTTTTAACTTTCAACTTTAAAATATTCTTTGCATTTCTTAATTTTCATTTCTGAACGGTAAATATCAATAGCTCCATCATAAAGAGCCATCACAAAGCTCTTTGGGTCGCACAATAATTTTTAAAAGAGTACAGAGAGCTTAAAACCAAAAAGTTTGAGAACTACTGCTCTAAGTAAAAGCAGTATTTTTATAATTAGATTTTAAAATAAATAATTTAAAATAAATAAATAATCACAGATTTAACTTCGAAGCCCCACATTATATTCATTCCAAAAAAAATTTATTTAATGTCTATTATGTATGTGCCAAGTATTATGGCACCATATTGCAGTATTTGTTTATTTCATTAATTACCATTGTTCATTTTTTTGGCACTAAAATAAATGGAGGAAAAAGGTATGTTTGCATAATAAAAGAACTGCATATGTCACTATGTTCAGATACACATCCATTTTGCAAGCAATGTGACTACTGTGCCATCTGGTGTTCCGTGAAGAAACTGCATATTATAATTTTAGGTCTACTGGTGTTTTTTCAGTTCTTCTAACTGCTAAGAGAGGGTGTTAAAATATGCAACAGTGATTGTTCATTTTAATTATCTTGCAATTCTGTTAATGTTTGCTTCATATATTTTGAAACTTTGTCAGGCATAAACATTCTTTCTGAATTTAGAGCTACAATTTTATTAGTTTCTTTCCCCAACCCCAAGTTTTCTTCCCCACCCCAGCCCTGCAAATTTTCTGTTTGTGTCTCTGTTCCTTTATTTCCCTGACTTCTCTTAAGTTAAACTAATATTTTTCAGAATTTCATATTACTGGTGGTTATCTATACCTCTTTGTGTTATACTTTAAGTGGCTGTCCTAGGGATTATAATATATATATATATACTTAACATTATTTAGTTTACTTAGGTTAATATTGTATATCCCTTCACATTTAATATAAGGACAATTTACCACTCTCTATCCCTATACTTTATATAATGTCACAATACAATGTTACAATTTTTGCTTTAAATAATATTTAGTCATGCATTTTTTAAAACGGAAAAAAGTAATCTTATCTCTTTACTCACATATTTACCATTTCCTAAAGATCTTAACTTCCATCTGGTGTCATTACCTTTCAATCTGATCAACTTCCTTCAGAATGTAACTGCTCAGAATGTTGGTTAATTTTTAATGCTTTTACTGGTAAATTTCCTTTTAGTTTATTGTCTTTCCTAATACTAATAAGGTCACATAAGATGATCTTCGGTATTTATGCCCAGATGACCTTCTGAAGTGCTCAGTGACCTTTATCACATTCTGTTTAAATTATCCTGTGCCCTGAGTAGGAGACAGAGAACATGGCCACTGGGGAAGTGACAGAAGTACTAAGAAAACTCAGCCCCGGGGCTCAAGTGCACAGGACCTGCCTAAGACAAACTGCAAAACCCCTTCTGCCCCAAGTCTTGTCCCAAGTAACAAGCAAAAGCAGTCTGCCACTGGGAGAGGAGCAAGAGCATAAAGAGAGAACCTACCCAGGTATGTAGAGCAAGCTGTAAGCTAAGAATAGAGCAGGAACAATGAGAAAAATCTTCTAGCAGTGCTGGATCCATGCAAAAAACAAGATAGCAATAATCCACTGAAGGAATTTGAAGTCTGTGGTGCACTGATGATATCAACAGCAACAATAAACACCAAACCCAGCTCAACAACTAACTAGACCAGTGATGGCGAACCTTTTGAGCTCGGCGTGTCAGCATTTTGAAAAACCCTAACTTAACTCTGGTGCCGTGTCACATATAGAAATTTTTTGGTATTTGCAACCATAGTAAAACAAAGACTTATATTTTTGATATTTATTTTATATATTTAAATGCCATTTAACAAAGAAAAATCAACCAAAAAAATGAGTTCACGTGTCACCTCTGATACGCGTGTCATAGGTTCGCCATCACTGAACTAGACTAAATCAACTTAATTGTCTGCCAGGAAAAGTATACCTATTTCTGAGTATAAATTTTACAATTCATAGATATGCAATGTGTGACACAGAATAAAAAATTATAAGATGCATTTTTACAAAAGATAAAACAACTCATGTCAAGAGAGAAAAAGCAATACAATAGAGATGCTGCAAAGTTAGAACTATCAGATAGGGACATTAAAATAACTATAATTAATATCTTAAAAGACTATCTGAAAATGTGAATGACATTTTACAGATGGGAAAGTTCAGCAGAGATAAAAACTATAAAAAAGAGTCTAATGAAAATACTAAAAATAAAAAATATGCCGAAACCGGTTTGGCTCAGTGGATAGAGCGTCGGCCTGCGGACTGAAAGGTCCCAGGTTCGATTCCGGTCAAGGGCATGTACCTTGGTTGCGGGCACATCCCCAGTGGGGAGTGTGCAGGAGGCAGCTGGTCGATGTTTCTCTCTCATCGATGTTTCTGACTCTCTGTCTCTTCCTTTCCTC
>NW_006297811.1:2664936-2666791 GCF_000327345.1 Myotis davidii | reverse complement strand
TTGTAACAATGAAATTGGGGGTCACCACAACATGAGGAACTGTATTAAAGGGTCATGGCATTAGGAAGGTTGAGAACCACTGGTCTAAAGCAAAAATGATAACATGTTGTGGGATTTATAACATGTAGAAGTAAAATGAATAATAGTACAAGACATAGGAGGGTGAAATAGAAGTATATGATAAGGTTCTTACACTGCATGTGAGATGGTATAATATTATTTGAAGATAGACTGGTAAGTAAAAATGTGTATCATAAACTTAGAATGACTACTAAAATGAAGACAAAGAGGTATGAAGAATACATTAACAATGTAAATAAAATGAATTCATCAAAATATAATGAAGATTTTTATCAATAATGGGTAAATCCAGGCAGGTGAAGGGTTTATGGAGTTCACTGCATCACTCTTTTTTGTAAGTCTGAAACTTTTTTCAAAATACATAGTTAAAAATATTTAATGACAAAATGGCCCTTAAGCAATCTTAAATATTTAACCAATCCCCACAGCATGAAAACCCCCCAAAAAGGAAATATGAAGCTGTACAGGAAATAGAACATAAGATCCTTTCAGGCTACAGCTCACATTCTAAAATGAGGCTCAAAAAAAATGGCCATTAATACATATTAGAAAATTATCCAGAAATAATGTTTCTGATGAGGGAACTTGTATATAACTTAACTCCAGGAACCAATAATCTGGAAACAGCAAATATGAAAGTTCCTCAACTGGTTACTTATTTGTGAAATCATTAAGATATCCTTACTATAATGCAGTTTTAAAGTATTTTACATGATTCAAAGAACATTTATTGACCATTAACCATGAGTCATGCCCTGTGATAGGTGCTAGGGTTAGGGAGAGAAGCAGCATATTAATACTGAACTCCAATGGAAAGACAGAAATATAAAAAGTGGCCAAAAAATGTTATAGATTTTCTAACAGAGGTCCTACCATAAATGCTGAAGAAGAAAACAAAGTCAGAGAGGACCAGAGTCAGGTTTTCAAAGATGAGGAGACTGAAAGAAGCTGTTGGAAGAAAGAAAGAACTGAGGATGTTAAACAATGTAGGGTGAGCAACCAACTTCCCAAAATCATAGAGGAAGCTGGAGAGATTAAGAGAACATAAAAGAACTACACTTAGGAAAGAGAGTGTCTTAGGAATGGAGTCTTTGAAAGGAGTACATCTTTCTGATGCAAGAAAAAGAAAAGAAAAAACACAGACATCACTAGCTTTATGTTCCTTGTGTTCACAGACATGTGTGTGTACGTATGGAGTGTTCTCTCCCCCTCTCTCTCATACAATCACACCACCCAGCTTTTGCACATGCTTTTTCCAGGAGCCTGGAATATTGTTTCTCTTCCTCTTTGTCTAGTTCAGTGGTTCTCAACCTTCTGGCCCTTTAAATACAGTTCCTCATGTTGTGACCCAACCATAAAATTATTTTCGTTGCTACTTCATAACTGTAATGTTGCTACTGTTATGAATCGTAATGTAAATATCTGATATGCAGGATGGTTTTAGGTGACCCCTGTGAAAGGGTCATTTGACCGCCAAAGGGGTCACAACCCACAGGTTGAGAACTGCTGATCTAGTTAATTCCCATTTATCCTTCACTAGAGGCCTGGTGCATGAAATTCGTGCACTTGGGGGTGGGGGGGAATCCCTCAGCCCGGCCTGTGCCCTCTTGAAGTCCGGGAACCCTCAGGATGTCCCACTGATGGCTTAGGCCCGCTCCTCCTGTGCTGCCTTAGTGCTGCCACAGAGCCTCTCCCGCCTCCGCCACTGCACTCGCCAGCAGTGAGCCCAGCTTCTGGCTGAGCAGCACTCCCCTGTGGAAGCACCCTGCCCACC
>NW_006297811.1:2656103-2664528 GCF_000327345.1 Myotis davidii | reverse complement strand
CACTGCTGCTGGTCGTCTCCCTCTGCAGGCTGGGGCCAGCTCCTGCATTGAGTGTCTGCCCCTTGGTGGTCAGTGCGAATCATAGTGACCAGTCATTCTGCCGTTCGGTCAATTTGCATATTAGCCTTTTATGCCTG
Source organism: Myotis davidii (assembly GCF_000327345.1). Lineage (NCBI taxonomy): Eukaryota > Metazoa > Chordata > Mammalia > Chiroptera > Vespertilionidae > Myotis > Myotis davidii. Next base: position 2,664,391 of record NW_006297811.1, on the reverse strand, counting down.
CAGGATTAGGCCGAAATTGGCTAACATCCCCCGAGGGGCCTCGGATTGTGAGAGGGCACAGGCCAAGCCAAGGGACTCCACTGGTGCACAACTGGGGCCAGGGAGGGACACGGGAGGTTGGCCAGCTGGGGAGAAACTGCGAGAGGGCTCCAGGGCATGTCTGGCCTGTCTCACTCAGTCCTGATAGGCCAGAACCCAGTAGCAAGCTAACCTACCAGTCAGAGCATCTGCCCCCCTGGTGGTAAGTGCACATCATAACGACTGGTCTACCAGTCAACTATCTGCCCCCTGGTGGTCAGTGCACACCATAGCGAGCGGTTGAGTGGCCTTAGCATATCATCAGCATATTACTCTTTGATTGGCTGAACAGATGACCGGATGAACAGACACAGCATATTAGGCTTTTATTATATAGAGTATCTAGGCTCAGTCTTCAGCAGTCTTCACTCAGCACAGCATACTCTCCTTCACAATACCCAGCAGACTTGATTAATACTGTATGTTCCCCTTCAGATTGGAAATTACATAAGATCAGGGGCCACCTCTATTTTAAATTTCCATGTTACCCACCCCAGAACCTGGTACAGTACATGACACATAATAGACTCTCATAAATATTGATTAAATAAATGAACTAAGAGAAAAAGTTAAAATCTATCTTTTCTATTTTTTATGAATGACAATTATACACAAAGTCACAAAAAAAGCTATGTTTCACTAAATTACTAAAATTAAAAACTATCTCAGAAGGATATCCTCTATGAGTGCTAATTAGCAATGTTAATTAGCACCTAAGAAGGACAAGTAATATGCACCTCATGCTAATTTCTTAATGAATGAATTTACATATGGCACTCAAAGTAAATGCTAAACCAGGAGAAAATCTAGAAGTTGAATATGGTATAGTTTAACCATAACAGCTCAGAATCAGGCTGCAGAGGTTAAAATGGAGGTTCCATTCTCATTACTATGTCTTCAACAAGTTACTTTACTCTCATTAATATTTTCTCCACCAGCATCCACTCCCCTTCCAGCAACAAGGTCACAGTTTTTTCAAGGAGCCATGTGTGCTCCAGTGTGGTCCCAACTAGGCTATAGGATGAAATTTGTGGCCTAGGTTTAAGTGATTAAGTACATATTTGCTCCTAAACAGAATTATTGTTACAGCGATATAAACATGATCAAAACTATGTCAATCGGAGCCAATTCCAAGACTTTTATTTTACCTATTAGAAAAACTGAATAGAACCTGACAATAACTAGAGGGAGAGTTGCTGCATCCATCTTTCTGCTATAAAGAGTGAGTCCTAAAATGGAGCAATCCCAGAAAGGAAACTACAAGATGGTGTGAAAACAGGTCCTGGGACACTATCTGAACCCCTGCACCAACCTTCACCTCAAGTTAGCTCTACCTGCAACTTTGTAGTCAATCTTTGTTTTCTAGTTAAACCAGGTTATACTGGAGTTTCTACAAGTTATATCTATGAGTTCCCACTGTTATACTCTCTCAGCTTCAGTCTCCTCATTTGGAAAATAAGGATTCTCCAAGCTTCAGTACCCTCATCTGTGAAGTACAATATCTACCTCACAGGTTTGTTATGAAAATAAAATAGTGCACAGCACAGATCTGACACCCCTTATAGAGATATTGAGCTATATATGTGATTTTAATTTTAAAAAAATGAAAATTGTATGACTGGGTACTAAGTTCAAATGAGAAAAAAAATCTTTGGCGAAGAGTTAATGGCAAAAGCAAAAACATAAATGAGGTTAAAAATGACAACACTAAATTTGCCACTACCAAGTAATTCAGACATTCACCAGAAATATAATGAGAGTTATTCCAAGTTATCTTCATAAAGATAATGATGCCAGTGCTGCAGGGGAAAAAATAACCATCTCCCTAATAATGATAAGACTAGAAATCAGTGAAACAGAAAATGGACAAGCAACAGAAAAAATCAAAACCAAAAGTTAATAAAATTGGTGAACTTCTAGTAAGAGTGAGGGGAAAAAAGAGGGAAACTAAAAATTAGCAATATCAGGAATAAAAGAGGGCATATCTTAATAGAATCTACATACAATAAAGAGATAATAAGAGAATATTGTAATCAACTTTATGCCACTATAATCAACAGCAGATGAAATTAACAAATTCACTAAAATATAAAAAAACTGACACAAGAACAAGAGAAAGTTTGAATAACTGCATATCTTTTTCTAAAACTGAATTTATAATCCAAAACGCCCCTACGACGAAAATTTCAAAATGCAGGCTGAAGTTGAACAAACATCTCAGTGTTACATAAGGCCCCAAGACCACAGTATTTTCAGTTTATTAAATTTTTAGTGAATGGAAGAGAGGTACAGAGAGAGGAAGAGGAAAAAAAAGTAAGAGACTCAATGACAGTTAAACAGATCAAGACAGAGTAAAAGAAAACAAAAAGACTTGGATAACAGTCAGACAGAACTAACAAATCAACAAAGACTAGATTATCTGCATTAATGGAATACAATAGGCAACCTGAAAAATATATGGCTTAGATTAGAAATGGATGAATAAAGGGGATTGTACTGTAAAAATAGGAAGCTCTGATAAAGTATAATAGAGCTACACACTACTTCTTAGAATCAATTTCCCATGATTTTTAAACTATGAAAAAAAAAGACCCATTAAAAGTCACTTTGTCAGGGGTCACAAGCAGATCTCTAATTTACTAGTTTATGACAATCATTAAAAGAAATCAAAGCATGTTCATTTCTAAGCTATAAATAAAATCCTATTTGGAGAATTGATCCACTAGATTTTTAAAATAGGGCCACCAGTCTATCGACTGTAATCAACTATTTCTAAATACCATTTATTCAAATGGATTGCTGGTCAGGCCACACTTCCTCTCATCCTCATTAAGATCAAAGATTGCACCATGCTGCCAATGATGATTTCACAACTTAACACATCATTACCCACAGTGACTACATACTATAGTAAAATATATTACAGAAAAAACAAAGTCTGATCTAGGTTCTATAGAACTCTTACATATGAGCAATTTAGATGTTTGCTCAAAGCTTTATATGTTTGTAAATCACTTTTAGTTCTTATGAGGGAGAAATAGCAATAAAGGAGAAAACCACAAAAGCATGAATGAGTAGGAAATTCAACGAAGTTTTTAAAAAAGCAATCTTTCCCCTACCCACCCCCTTAATGTTCTAACTCCCACTGCATTAAAGAAATTACAAACTTTACAGAAAATGGTAAGAACTGAGTGAACGAATTAGAAACTCCGTGTTACCTGCCTCAGAGAACGCCCACAGTTTATACAGTTAAGGCTGCTGCCAGCCAAGCACTCCTCTCACACCAGCATTTTTATGAACATGACCCGACTTGGCAGAAATACTCCTATATCTCCCCAAAAAGAAAAGTCCCCAAAATATCTATAAAAATTATTTCTTGAAGAGACTAACTGTGCCTCCCACAACCCAGTCAGCTGAATTTTGACCTGATTTAAAAATGGGGCAGTTATTAAAGTAAATAAAGAATTTAAAAATTAAAAAAAAAGATACTATAATACTTTGCTTTTCTGTTCTACAGCTTTGATTAAAACTTGGGTCCAAACATTTTTGACCTGTAAAGCTAAAGTTGGCATACATCCCCCCCTTCAAGGTATCATTAATATTTTAAATTAGAACAGCTAAGAAGAAAAAGATAGTTACGTTTAGTCATGTGCTTTCTTTTACTTTCATTTAGGATCCTGTTAGAAATTACAGTAATCTGTCTCATGTTCATCCTGTAACTCTCCAGTCTTTGTCAACAGCCTGGTTCACCTACTGCCACCTGAACTTCCGTACGGAGCTAAACTGATCTTTCCAAGGCACACGCTGATCACACTGTCCCCACATTCAAAAACCTTCCATAAGAAATTACAGTAATCTGTCTCATGTTCATCCTGTAACTCTCCAGTCTTTGTCAACAGCCTGGTTCACCTACTGCCACCTGAACTTCCGTACGGAGCTAAACTGATCTTTCCAAGGCACACGCTGATCACACTGTCCCCACATTCAAAAACCTCCCATAACTTACAACGCTGTCTAAATTAAGAACACATTTTTTTCAAGGTCCGCCACAACCTGACCTAACACAACTTTGTAGTCCTCTTTCTTATAATTCCCCACCAGTTAACCTAAGCCCCAGCACATATCTCAGACTTTTCTGGGTCTGTACCTTTGTTTAGACCTTTCCCTCTATTTGGATGTACCTGCTCCTGGTTTCCTGTTGAAATCCTGTCCATCACTTCAAAGTTCATCTCTACCACGAAGCATCTCTTGTTTTCCTAAACCACTTGCCTCCCTCTCTTCAATCTGATACCACTTTCTTTACAGCCCTCTTATGGCACTTCACTCAGACTTGTCTAATAGTCATGTATCCTCTCCTACTGGAATTGAAACTCTAAGGGCAGGACCTATATTGAATAAGTGTTTCTGGATAAAATACAAAACCAAATTCTTCCGAAAGGAGGGGCAGGGGAAAGGCTTTATTATTAACAGAGCAGAACAAATTCTCCAACAAAAACTTGTAAAAATATATCCTGAAATCAACACCTTTACCAGAAGAGGAGCCATGCACTCAGACCAGTAAAGAGATATGTAACTGGGAGTAGTAACTGTAAAAGTACATGTTACTTTTCGAACATAGCAAACCAATCCTTTAACTCCATCAAATGAACAATAAAGTATGACTATGTTACAACAGTGCCTCCTTTATCTGATATAACTAGGATATGAGGGGTTCACAAAAGTGAGTTTTCTGGAGAAGTGGCTTCCTACTGAAGAAACAGCTCAGACATGCCTACAGCCTGAGCCAGCTGAGATGTTCCTGGGAAACGGAATCCCCCATCCTCCCCTTCCACATACACACTTCACCCAGTCTAGCAGAAAACACACAGGCAGGGTTGGGAGGTCCTTTTGTATAGTTACTCGCATCTGATAAATAGGTAGGCAGCATAGTGGAAGGGCAAGGAGGGTATTAAAAGCCCTATAAAATGACAAAAGGAATGTCTGCATGGCAGAATCCTCATTCCAAGTTGTTGGTACTATACATTGCATCTCCCTGAGAAACCTCGGGGAGTAGAGCAGCTGTTCTTCTGCCTTGGAATGAGTTATGTCATCACCTGCTGCAAAATTCCTTCCTCTTTGCCACTGAAAATATTTCACCTTCTAATTATTTCTGTTATGGGTTGACTTGTGCAACCCCAAAATACATATGTTGAAGTCCTAACCATGAATACTTCACAACGTGAACTTGTTTGGATAGCAGGGGTGGGCAAACTTTTTGACTCGAGGGCCACAATGGGTTCTTAAACTGGACCAGAGGGCAGGAACAAAAGCATGGATGGAGTGTTTGTGTGAACTAATATAAATTCAAAGTAAACATCATTACATAAAAGGGTACGGTCTTTTTTTTCAATAGTTTTATTCATTTCAAACGGGCCGGATCCGGCCCACAGGCCATAGTTTGCCCACGGCTGATATAGTGTAATTGCAGATGTAACTAGATAAGGTCATACTGGAGTAGGGTAAACCCCTAATGAAATAAGGAAGGCTGGTGTTCCCATAAAAACAGAAAATCTGGCCCTGGATAGTTTTTGCTCAGTGGTTAGAACATCAGCCAGCGGACCAAAGGGTCCCTGGTTCGATTCCTGGTCAAGGGCACGTACCTGGGTTGCAGATTGGATCCCTAGCCCCAGTCTGGGCGCATGCAGGAGGCAACTCATCGATGTGTATCCCTCTGACATCGATGTTTCTTTCTCTCTCTCTCCCCCCCTCCTTTTCTCCCTCCATCTTCTCTCCCTCATTCCCATCATTCCCACTCTCTCTCTAAAAAAAAAAAAAAAAAATGGAAAAAATATCCTCTGGCAAGGATTAATGAGAAAAAAAATATTTTTAAATCTGGACACAGTACACAAGAGAATGCTATGTAAAGATGAAGGTAGAGATCAGGGTGATGCTTCTATAAGCCAAGAAACTCCAAAGTTGGCAGCAGACCACCAGAAACTAGGTAACAGAACAGACTCTTCTTCCTCAAAGGAAACCAACCCTGCTAGCACCTTGATCTCGGACTTTTAGCCTCCAGACTGAGACAATAAATTTCTGTTGTTTTCGATCCCCAAACAAAATTGCCATCTATGGTATTTTGATTGGGCATTCCTAGCAAACTAATTGGTGTCCACTGGTATCTTTCCAGTTGTCATAGCACCAATCTTCTGTGACAACCATACACCTCTTTAAGAAACCAGACTTCTTAAGAATGATCAGTTACATTCAATCAACAAACATATTGATGACTTCTATGTTCCAGGCACCAAGGACAAAGCAGTAAAACTGACATGGTCCCTGCCTTCATATAGGTTAGTGTAATTAGTATAATTGACCTAAACTATACAACAAAAATACACCTAAATTATACAACAAAAAAATTTGCAAATTGTGGTAATAGCAATAAATGACACACTTCCAATAGAGAATAGCAGACATATTTAACCACATCTGAGTGACTCAAGGACATTGCTATGGAGGCCTATTGTACTGTTCAGTGCCCTTTTATTATTTTGCTCCCATCTACGTGTCAGGTTGTTAGATACCATAAAATCTGCTTTTACCAGCCACCCTCTTATATTCCTGCTCACCTTCTTTAATCCACTCATTTCTAATTTGAAGCCTCTAATTTGCTATAGGCTAGAAAAATCAGGTAACTAATATTGCTAAGAAACATACATTAAATAATAAAGACAGCTACAAGTGAGAACTAAAGGTTGGGCTTTAATATGGGCTTTCTGATATACTTTAGATTCTCAGAGACGCTTTTCTGACAGAATTCTGTTATAAAGCATGAAGGTGGAACATTATTCTTTATAAACTAGGTGTTACAGAGTAATTTTACTACTTTGGTATTAAATTGCCTGGCAAACACTTCTTTTCTTTAAAAGAGAATGTAGTGTGGATACTATGTAAACAGGTATAGAAGGAAGAAATACTGCCCAAATTTGGAATTATGTAACTTATTGCCCAGCATAAGGCATATTTTATTATCTACTTGTGAATCAAATAACAGGAAGCATTACAACAGGAAGGTCCACCCAACGTTTTTTTGCAGTACTTCATAAATACCACCTACCTCTTATGCATATCCAACAATCATCTTTTTTGTTGTGTTTTTTAAGTTCTTCTTCAGTTACTTCAATTAACCTGCCTTTTAATCCTGTTAAGTCCTTTCCACTTTTGGTCAGTCTAATCCAATCCATAAGACTTCTGCCCTGTTTTAGAGGTACCTAAAAAAGGAAAGGGGAAGAATTATATGTGGCTTCTTCAAGTTAGTTGCTTTTTCTTCTCTCCTGCTGCTTGTCTTCAGGCTACTTCATTACTCTTATTCCCATTAAAAAGAATAAGAAAATGCAAATCTAACAATTTTATAAATATTCTTTATAGCTTTAGGAGATTGTCAAAATCATTTTCTTACAACTAGAATTATAGACAGAACATTTTATAAAATTCCTGGGCTATGAGGCAGGGCTTAGAAATTCTGTCACACAAATTTTCATCATAATGGTAACATGAACAGTATTAATCGTAGAGTCAGAAAACAGCTTTTGGTCCTGGCTCTGTCACTAATACGTTATAGTCACTTACCAATTTGGACCAAAATTTCTTTGCCTTAAAAATCAAGAGAGATTTGATAGAAGAAAATATAAACTGGCTAAAATTGTGGGTTTTTGGATTGTCGCTCTACAGAGAATACTGGAAATTACTAGGCAGCAATTAATTTTCTAAGAATCCAATGAAAAAAAAAGGTTATCAAATAATGGAATATAGTAACACTGTAACACTATAGTGAAGGACTGGCAAATTGGCCCATGCTTGTTTCTATAAAGCCCTTGAGCTAAGGATAATTTTCACATGGGTGTCCTTATGTGGCCCTCAAAGTCTAACGTATTTATTATCTGGCCCTTTGCAGAAAAGTTTGCCTACCGTTGCCCAGTGCATGAGGCCCGGTGCATGAAATTCATGCATGGGAGGGGTGTCCCTCAGCCCAGCCTGCACCCTCTCCAATCTGGGACCCCTCAAGGGATGTCTGACTGCCTGTTTAAGCCCAATACCAGTGGGATTGGGCCTAAATGGCAATCGGACATCCCTCTCACAATCCAGGACTGCTGGCTCCCAACCGCTCACCTGTCTGCCATTGCCCCTAACCACTTCTTCCTGCCAGCCTGATCACTCCCTAACCACTCCCC
>NW_006297811.1:2651256-2655969 GCF_000327345.1 Myotis davidii | reverse complement strand
GGCTCAATTGCCCCTAACTGCCCTCCCCTGCCGGCCTGGTCACCCCCAACTGTCCTCCCCTGCAGGCCTGGTCTCCCCTAACTGCCCTCCCCTGTAGGCCTGGTTGCCCCCAACTGCCCTCCCTCCCCTGCTGGCCATCTTTGACCACATGAGATGGCATCTTGTATGTTGGAGTGATGGTCAATTTGCATATCACCTCTTTATTATATAGGATGTTTGGTTTCTTGTGTGTGTGTGTGTTTTCCCCCAAAATACATTTTCAAAACTTTTAGATGAGAAGTATTTATTAGTGTTCTAACCAGTTAAGACAACCCAGTAGAAATGTTCAAGACATTCCTATGGAATAGGACTACTATCTAACTAGTAACTAGTATAACTAGTTTGTAACATAGGACCAGAGGGATGTTTAATGTAAAAACAGACACAGTCAAGGAAGTTTACTGTTACAGACTGAATGTTTGTGCCTCCCAACCCCCAGCCAAATCCTCATATTGACATCCTAAACCTTATGTGATGGTAATTAGGAAGTGAGGCTTTTGGCAGGTGATTTGGTATTAAGGACAGTGTCTTCATAAATGGGATCAATTTCCTTATGAAAGAGGTCTGAAAGAGATGCCTCAGCCCTTTAAAGACCAGGGAAAAGTCAGCTATGAAACAGGAATGAGGCCTTTATGAGACGCAGAATTGGCCATTGGCTCATGCATTGATCTTGAACTTCCCAGCCTGCAGAACTGTGGGAAATGAATTTCTATTGTTTATCTGCCACCTAGCCAATGGTATTTTGTTATAGCAGCCAGAACAAAGACAGACATGTACATACCTCACTTTCCTGAGTCATACCTATTTTAGGCATTTATTTACCCCCAAAATAACCAAGTTAACAGGTCTATGGTGCCTTTCTAATCTTATATTCCTTCCTATCAACATACATCATCTCATCCTTACCATCACTGAATCTTTCTAGGTCATTTGTTCCCAATAAACAAAGAAAAGGGTAAGATTATGATCTTTCCCATCCCAAACCAAATTCACTTGTCTCTCTTGTCTGTGTGGATTCCATACTCTACATGGTAGTTAAAAGCAATCTTTTGAAAATGCTAATCTAATCATGGGCCCTCCCCTTTGTTGGTGGCTCCCTACATTACCTTCTAATGATGTCTCTAAATTTCCTACAGTGGTGATAACTTACCTCACTAGCTCCATGGTTTAACTTTGCTCCTTCCCATTTATATGTTTTAGCTAAATGGGAAAATGCAAACAGACTCCTTGACTGCGATGAAACACTTGCTCCATGCCTGGATCTATCACCCCACTCCACCGCAGACATTATTTCCTCCAGAAGCCTTCTCTGACCCCAACTTATCATAACACACTATTACAGTATTTATGGCATTTATAACTGCCTGTTTACTAGTCCATGCAGCCTACTAGCGTAAACTCCTTGAAAATAGAGACCTATCTGTAGAATAAGGTAGGTTCTCAGTAAATACTTATTTACTAGTGTTAGTAGAAATAATAATAGCTATCAAATACTGAGTGTATACTTTAGCCAGGCACTGTGCTAAGGGTTGTACACAACAATCCTTGATACTTAAATAAAAGATGAGAGGTATTTAGTTACATTTAGTGAGTGCTTTCAGTATACCAAGACTGTGCTACAAGGAACATTATCTCACTTAATCCTATAAACAACCCTATAAAATGGGTACTGTCATTCCATTTACACCTGAGTCAGAGGTTAAGTGGTAGAGCTGGGAAAAGAATCTGGGTCTTTCTCATTCAAAAGTCTGTGCTTGCCCAGCCGGTGTTGCTCAGTGGTTGAGCATCGACCCATGAACCGGGAGGTCACAGTTTGATTCCCAGTTGGGGCAAATGCCTGGGTTTTGGGCTCGATCCCCAGTGGGAGACATGCAGGAGGCAGCCAATCAATGATTCTCTCTCATCATTGATGTTTCTTTCTTTCTCTCTCTCCCTCTCCCTTCTTCTCTGAAATCAATACAAACATATTTTTTAAAAGTCTCTGATTTTTAATTATTATGATATACAACCTCCCCAACTAGGTTCTATTTCTCAGTCTACCCATTTCATACCATCCTGACTCAGCTTCTAACATGTTCAAGAGTAGCTTGTTTCACAAAGAAAAAACAAAAACAAAAACAGTCTTAGCTTCCTTATGAGTTGCACAATAATCTTACTTTGTTCTCTTTTTTGGACCCAAAGATTCACCTTTGCCATCACCACCTGTGAATCTTTTGTCTTTGCCTCTAAATTGTCTCCTTTAAATGGATATTGAGAAAATGATTAGTGGTTTTAATGGAGAAGGGCAGAAACTTATAACCTAATTCATAGATTCTTTCTCTGGGAAGGCTATCCTATTCAGTCAAACATTTAGCTTAATGAACCGCGTCCAGCATAGCCAGGGGTGAACCTGAGGAGGGGCAGTAAAGGATTAAAGAAAACAGACAAGAGAATACAGTTGGGACCAGGTGGATCACTGCCTGGATGAGGAAACAGTGACCCAGCCTGTAAGCCCAACTTTATAGTCAGAGCACACAAAGCAAAACAAGGGGAGTGGTCAACATGTTTACAATGCTATTGAGAATTTCCTTACTCAAACCGTGTTTTGGCAGCACCTGCTGCACCTCCCACAGCCCATTAGCTACCTAGGAAGGAACAAGGGAGGACTATAAGGTCAAGCTTAATTGTGCTAGGAGGGCTCTGCCCTCCAAGCTGGGACTTGTTTGTGGCTCTGCCACAGATCAGTCCGAGGCTTGACCCTATAGCTGCTCCCTACAGCTTAAGAAGAGAAACAGGTCAAATATCAAGGAAGAGGGGACAAATAATTAAATGGCTAGATGACATTTGGAACAATAAATAAAAAAACCACAGCCACAGAATCACATCACATCAAGCCTGTAAGATCTAAGGCAGTCGTGGGCAAACTACGGCCCGCGGGCTGGATCCGGCCGGTTTGAAATGGATAAAACTAAAAAAAAAAAGACTGTACCCTTTTATATAATGATGTTTACTTTGAATTTATATTAGTTCACACAAACACTCCATCCATGCTTTTGTTCCGGCCTTCCGGTCCAGTTTAAGAACCCATTGTGGCCCTCGAGTCAAAAAGTTTGCCTACCCCTGATATGGCAACGTTCTTCACCAGATTCCTTTTCTGTGAAATGGAGATAACAAATGCATCCACTTCATAGGATCATTGTAAAGAGTAAACGGGTGAATACAAGTAAAGCAATGAGAACACTTGCAGTGGTTCTCAACCTTCCTAATGCCGCGACCCTTTAAAACTGTTCCTCATGTTGTGGTGACCCCCAACCATAAAATTATTTTCATTGCTACTTCATAACTGTAATTTTGCTACTGTTATGAATTTTAATGTAAATATCTGATATGCTATGTGTGTTTTCCGATGGTCGCGACCCACAGGTTGAGAACCGCTGACTTAGAGCATACATGGCCATCAGTAAGCACTGAATAAATCTCGGCTGTACTATTATTATAGTTGGGTTTACAGACTTCTGAAAAGCTAATGAGAGCTACAGATCCCTGAACCCATCTAGAGTCAAACTCCAGGTCTTTATGGAGAAAGAAAGCTAATGAGAGCTACAGATCCCTGAACCCATAATTCTGATCTAGAGTCAAACTCCAGGTCTTTGTGGAGAAAGAAAGAGAAAGAAAAGAAAAGAAAAAGAAAAGACACGAAAAGAGAAAAGAAAAGAAACAGACAGTGAAGGTCCCAAATGATGCTAAGCCCCCAGAGCCCAGAAATGAAAAAGGAGTGTTCCAAGCAGGTGGAAGTCTCAAAACACACACACACACACACACACACACACACACACACACAAACACGATGTGGTTACAGAACGAGGAACCAACAAATAGCAGGAGCCAGCAATTCATGTTGCAATGAGCAAAGGAGACGGCTTTATTAAATCTTGCAAATGTAAAATACATTGTATTCCACCTGTTGCTAACGGTACTAGGTTCCACAAAAACTTAAAGAGTATATTCGCTTCGAAGTCATCAAGTGTTATCAGTAGAAAAGGCAGTGATAAAAAACAACAACACAAAAACTGAAGTCCCAGAGGAAGAAAGAAGAGCAGTTATGACTTCGACAAGGATAAAGCTCCCTAAACTGGAGATTTGCAGACATGCGGTCTCCCTGCTCCAATCTCCCCGAGCTCGGGGAGCCCCCGCCCCTGCAGGGACAGTCACAGGTCACTGTCGCCACTGCCCAACCTTTCCCTTCCGCTGGGACCCCCATCCCTCAGAACTCCCCCAGAAAGAGAACAAAAGACCAGAGAGGAGGACAGGTTGAGGGAAGAAAGCCAATACCAGTCCCTATAAGCAGGAAGCACGGTGCCAGGCCGGTCATTTACATCTGAACTTAGTCCGCGGGGCGACTTGGAAGAAGGGAATGGACAGGACGGGGTAAAGGCTGGGAAGAGAAGCGACTAGGAGGTGAGAGGGGTCAGGAGAGTTCGAGGGCTGGGGGCAGCCTGGGATCAGAAAGACTGCCAACTAGGAAAGGAAGGGCCGGCGGTGAGAACCGGAGCGGGGAGAGGGAGGAAAGGGAGAAGGAGCTGTGCGGGAACCCGAAGCGCCGCGGGAGGCAAGCGCTGAGCCGGACCGTCCGCTGCTGTCAGCCGCTTACCTTGCTACGCCCCCCGGAGGCGGCGCGCTGCTGCGCGGGGGGCG
>NW_006297811.1:2650568-2651162 GCF_000327345.1 Myotis davidii | reverse complement strand
CACCCTCCCCCCCCGCCTCCGAGGCCGGGCAGAGGCCAAGCCCCCGACCCACTTCCGGGGTCGCCCGGGGTGAGGCGCGCCATGACGCAGCACGTCGAGTCGCGGAGGGCGGGGCCAACGTGACGGACAGGGAGTTAGATGGGGAGGGGACGCGGAACCAGGGGAAAGTACGCATGCTCCGTTAGTTCTGCCTGAACTTCAGCACCGCGGGGACGTGACAGCTATTCTGCGTAAGATAAGCGTGAAACTGTTCCTTAGCCTTGGTGCTGACCGCATCTAAGACCAAATGCTTGCGGACTCACCCACAAGTGCCTGTCCATTGTTAAACAAGCACTACCATTACACAACTTAGAATTCTGATTTCTCTGAAACTCTCTCCTCTAAGGCACCAAGCTGTACAGGAAAGGGAAGCTTTAAAAACCAAGGTGTCAAATGCAAACAGCCACTCCTGTGAGGTGAAGAGAAAACTTCATCTTTAAGAACCCCCCCGCTAATGACTGACAGTATGAGTCAAAGATGTTAGTAAAGTCTGCTCCATTCGCCTGCTCATGAGTTTTCCCTCTTCATCTAACTTCCTGCCTTCCCTGAAAGATA
>NW_006297811.1:2644786-2650513 GCF_000327345.1 Myotis davidii | reverse complement strand
CATTGCAGTATTTAAGAGTCAGGTTATGCAAGGTACTTTAGTATCTCAAAGCCTGATTTTCCCATCTGCATAATGAATTTATGTTTTAGTAAGGATTAAATAAGATGATGCAAACTACATAAAACAGTGCCCGGTTAAAAGAAGGCACTCAAACATATCCTTGGGTATATAAATTAATTTGTATTTTCTTAAATTCTGTATACATGGTATCATATAAATAGGCACTCTTTGGTGGCATCCAGCTTTTTTCACTCAGCATGGTGATTTTGAGATACATCATATTGTGGGGGGATAAGGACACATATGTAATACCTTAATCAAAAAGAAAAAACATAAAAGAAGGCACTCAATAAATGCCAGTGGTTCTTCATACTATTCCAACATATCGATGAGAAGCACAAATATCATGCAGGTAAACAACAGTCTCTAAGTCTCAAGGTTTCAGATTGGAGACCTGATGAGTATTTTCCTTGGGGAACACACACATCTGAGAACAGAATGCAGTGCAGGGAGAAAGTTTTCGGAAGAAATATAGTTCTAAATAACTCTCCACAGCCTCATTCCATTACTAACTTTTCCTGAGTCTGAACTATGGTTTGAACTTGCCCTATTTCAATTGCCTTGTCCTTAAAGTGTCTGTATATTAATGTCTGTCACTTTTTTCAATTAGACAGGAAAACGAGGAAATGTAAGTAGCCATTCAAGTAAGAGGCATTTCTTAGCTAGGTAACCATCTCAGACCTTTACCTCTGCCTATTATTGTTCTGAAATATTGCAGAAACATTCTTTATTTGCAATTGAAATGTTTATTGTGAAAAAAATTGTATTTGAGCTAAAAGGAACTTCATTCATTACCATAGTTTATTGTTACCTTTACCTTGCAAAGTACTCTTTTTCTCTCACATTAAAAGAGTTGTATTCTTCTATAAATCTACTTTAAAATGACAATCACTGAGAATTTCTTATTTCTCTTTCCATAAGAAAATGCTTTCATGAGAATATCAGAGCAGAAAACTAGAGCAAGGGAAGGTGATGTCGTTTGAGAATGTTTCGTATCTGCCCCAATTCCCCCTTGGAGAGAAAGTGGAAAAAACACTATCAAACTCTGACCTTTTGGCTGCACTTTTTAGACTCCATGTAAGTAATGCCCATTTAGACATTTTAATTCTAGGGATTCCTCAATGTACCGCCATAAGTATTGAACACCCATGCTATTTTATTACTGGATTTAAAAACAGCAGAAGAGTATTAAAGAGAGAATTACTTGACTCATCATTCATTAAAAATGCCTAAAATTTAATAGTCCTGACACTAATTCCCATTCTCAATTACAGACAATGATTTAAAGTGTTTTTAACCATCTGCTAGCAAATACATAATAATAATGTGTAATTGGGACATAAGGTGATTTTCTTCATTATCAAATAATATTCATCTGTAACTACAATATCCAATGGAAATCGATAGGAAATAGATGTTACAAGATTCAGTTTGAAAATATTGTCATTCTATGCAAAAGTATAACTAAATTTTGCAAAATTATTACTAGAGATAAACTTCATAGTTTGAGATCAAAATTATCTTTTGTAAGCTCCAAATGTTTACAGTACAATCAAGATATTTGTAAATGGCACCTATTTTTAAATTCCAGCATTGAATAACAGTGTAGGGATTTAAAGAAAAGGCCCAACTACTATAGTACTTACAAAATATTCATTTTATTAATAATTTACATACAAATAAATAAATTTAAAGAATTATGATATATTTGCACACTAAATTGAAATCCTACAAATGTTTAATATCATCAAAAGTAACTAATCAGATTAATTTTCACAGACCAGTTCCTCAATTTCATCTTCACTATCAGAATCTTCATAAAATGAAATTGTGGCTTGAATTGGAAAAGTTTTCAGAAGAGCTTCTGCTTCTTGATATAAGTAATCATAACACTTTGATTTTGGCCAAAATAGTCTGAAAAAAGCAGACAACATAATACACTTTATCTTTTTTATATTTAGAATCCTTCTACTCATGAAATGTTCAAAGTCAAGAACTCCATGTATTTTTAACAATTAATTTATGCACTTAGACACAGTCTTAAGATGTAGGTTTAAAATGCTACTATCACAGCTTTCATGGAGTCTACTTGCCAAAGTATCAATAACTGGTTGATTATTTTAAATCTTTATCCAAGTTGTAAATTGAGTCAAACAAATTCACACTAAACCCTGTGTAAACCTAAGATCAATATTTAGCTTACTCCAGGCATTATAGATATATTTATTCTTAAAAAAAACAGGCTTATCTTCCAATTTCCAAATATCTTAGGGGGAAAAAATGAATCCTACCATTACACTAGAAATTCTGACAGCTTCATAAAAACAATAAAATGTTATGCCCTTACACAGAGGCAGAAATTACCAAGAATCTTGCTTAAAGCTCACACATTTAACTCTTACAGATGTAGCCAATGTAAGTTTAGAAAAGTACAAAAGCACTATTTTTAAAGGTTTGCTTATGCGCTCACAACTTGAGGTACAACAAGGTTACCTCTGAGCCCAATCTTGATCCCATCTCCCTTCCCTTTCTCCATCCAATCAAATTTGGGACACCATATTGAGAATTAGAATGACACTGGTTTCATACAAATAATTCGCATGTAAACATGTTTACCTCAGAATTTCAAATATTTGAAAAATACTACACTTGTCATCTGATCTATTATTTTTCATCCAAGGAAAAGAAAAGAGTAGAGATAAGGCTGAATGTCCAACAACAGTGTAGTCATTTCAGTGTAAATAGCCCCATGAACTCATATAATAGAGTGATTCTAACAAAAAGATGGTACATTATGCTCAGTATACTCCATTTTAAAAGGCAAAAGAAAAAATAGGCAATGTAGTTTATAACTGTTTTTAGCAATGTGGTAAAAAATAGTTTACAATTTTGGTGTCAAATTAGTAACCTTTAATGATGCAGTCATTCAATAAATATTTCAGTGCTTTCTTATGCTGGACATAATTCATAATTAAAAGAGGAATAAATCACAATCCCTACCCTCAAGAAGTTGACAATTGAGTAAAAAGAATTAGAAACACATAATACTGCTCAAGATAGAAATTTTAAAAAGTAAAATAAGAGAAGTGCAAACATAATTCTACAGTAGTTCAGAATAGGAAAGAATTGCTTGTATACGAAACAAATAGATTTTTTTAATGTGTTTCTGGAATTGCTCAACACAAAGACTCCTGTTTAATTGTTACCATATCCTCCCCAGAATTTCCCACTGGCCCTTTTTCTTCCAGGCACCCCCTACGTTCCTGAATTCCCCTTCTGGATAAGTCTTCTCTGTCTCCTTTGTGGAGCTTCTTTCTCTGTATACAGGTTAGGTACTGGCCTTCCCCCATGGTTTTATCACAAGTGATCATCTCCTCTCTTGGACTCCCCAGAATGACTGACCCACTGCCATGATTTCTCCAACTGTTCATTTACCAAAGCTCCCAAGTCTGCCTTTCCACTTAAGAACTTGATGATGAGTCCCTGAATTACATAGGTAGCTCCCTAATGGACATTGCCACTGGGATGCAATCCCACATTAATAGGCACATTAAATACCTTAAATGGAAAACTGGACCCATTATCTTGCTCCCCAAATCTGTTTTAGCCCTAATTTCCAATCTGTGAGTACAGCATTCAACCTGGTCATCAGCCACAAACTAGGGAACCATTCTGTCTTTTTACCTCTTCTTCATCTACCATATCCAGTACATTATAAGCCTAAATCTACTGTCATCTAGGTATACCCCAAACTCACCCAGTCCCATCCCACACCCAAAGCCTTCGAATGGCTCCTTATCATTCTTGTCTGAACAACTGCAATGCCTTTCAATTTCACGTTGGTGTTCTAAGACTGCTAGTATATACCATTTCCTTTGTGATTTTTCTGAAATATAAATCTGATCACACTACTCTTCCGGTTAAAATCTTTTGAGTAATCCCCAATACTACCTACAGGATCAAGGCAAAACTCTGCACCAAGGTCCTTGCTGGAATGACCACAGCTTCACACACCCAAATTCCAGCAACTTGATGCTCCCAGAGGAGCCATGCTGTTCCATGACCCTCTCCCTATGCTGTTATCTCTCTCCCTATGCTGTTTCTTCTGGCCCTGCCTTCCCCACCTACAAACATTTGGCTAACTTGAAGACCACAACCTATAATACACTTTCCTGACTTTTCCCCACTCCCTGAAGTGTAACACTGACCCAACTGAACTCTCTCAAAACGCTTCCCAGGGGGCCATGACTATTTTTTTCCTGTGTCCTGCACTAGTGCTAGCACATGGCAGGAAATTAAGCAACATGTTATCTATAAACACATAGCCAGGCTGGGGAGTTACAAACATCATATAGCTCTTCACCTAACAGCTCTCTGAAGCAGGCAAACTGCAAAATTAACCTTTTACCCGAATAAAAGCTACAGAGAATCCTACAGAAAGGCTGACTTTCTGTGATTAGAATAGGAAACTAGCTCCTCGTTGTTATGCCCTACAACTTGTGATCCCTTTTATGACCCTCAGGGACCTTTAGAATTTCCATCGCATTTCCATTTTCTCCTACGTAGCAAGCTCCCTTTGCTCCCTTTGCTATGAAACTGCAACTGTGAACATCTTTCTTCCTTCTGGTTTGCAGGAGAATAAGAACATATACACTTTGCCTGGTGTGAAGTCAATTGCATTCGGACCCCTTGACCTTAAAAAGCAAACAACTTTTGCAGACACAAGATGTCAACGTTCAACTTTTACTATATCATCGTCCACTTTCCCTATTTATACAACATTCCTTAAGCCTCTTACCCAGTATGCGCTGATTAACAGTTCTTCTAAGTGAGAGTGTGAGCGCCTACATTTTTCGATTCGCTGAGTTAAAAGACCTCTGGGACTGGGAAGATAAAGTAACCTTGAAGATACTACCTACAGGATTTTCCAATAGAAAAACTGCAGGACCAGCTGCTGAGAGCTGGGCCGTGCCAAGTCCCTGGCTCTTTCCAGGGGCTGGAGCAGCAGGAGACCTTAGGTTTGGCCTGTCACTCACCTGACTGGGTGCCTGTATCGCGAAATCTTTCCAGAGGCTGCGGTCATCCCGGGCATCTGGAGACGTAAGGAGATGAATCATAGTTATCACTCACCTTTTTCTAGAACCTGGAAACTCGCGGGACCAAGTCTTCCTCGCGCCCTCAGGGAAAGTGACCCCAGGGCTCTCTGCAGCCTCGCTCTTGGCCCGATCCCCGTGTCGCAATTGCTCTCGCTCATCAGCACCAACAGGGCCACGGGTAGGACCACCGCAGGACCACCAGCAGGCGCGATCTTAAGCGAGGGGCTGGCCGGGCGCGTGTCTCCCTCGGGCCGGCGTTCCCAGCCCTGGAGAACTATCTGCGCCCCTCGGAGGCGCGGCCAGCCACGCGCGGCTCACTCACCACCTCCTCGGCGTCGTGCGGGGCCTCCTCCTCCTGCTTTCCTCGTGCGTCAATCCACGGTCTCCAGAAGCCTCCGGATCTGCGGAGTGGGGAGCAAAGGCGCGCAGAGGAGACGTGAGCCCAGACTCGGCAGAACCGATCGCAGCCGAGCGTGGACCCGGGGGAAATGGGGTGGAGGGGAGGGGAGGAGGAATGGAGGGCGGGAGCGGAGAGGAGGAGCTGGAGAGGCAGGCGCTGGAGGGTGCGGTA
>NW_006297811.1:2598742-2644776 GCF_000327345.1 Myotis davidii | reverse complement strand
TCCGCCGTCTCCATGGCGCCGCGGGGCCCGGCCGGAGGCCCCAGCCAGCTCGCAGAAAAGCCGGCCCCTGCACAAACCGGGCCCGCGCCCGGCGCAGCTTATATAGCCGCCCCGAGGCCTGCTGCACAGGGAGAGGTTCGCTCCCTCTCCGCCCCTCTCTGCCCTGCTCGCCGCGTAAACAAAAAGGCTGCGCGTGAAGGCGCAACGGACTGAACCCGGTGTGAACGCGTGCAGCTCCCAAATGGCCCGGGAAGGGGTTTGTCGAGCGAGTGTTAATCGCTCTTCACACATGGCTGCGGAGAGAAAAACATTCGCCCGAGCAGCCAATTTCCAAGTGAAAAGATTAGGAGGGGACAAAATTAAGTGATTCTACACGTTTTGTGTATTTCTGCAAATGGGCCAAGTGGCTGGTAATTAATGCTTGACTCGCCCAAGTCTCAGGGCTTTTTGGCCTTTGGCAAATGGAACTGGTTCTGCACCCCGTATTGTAAAAATGGGATGCGAATAAATGAAAAGGAATGACCTTAACTCCTCTTTCCGGCATAATACAAGATGCGTGAACGAATGGACTCCTTATAAAAAGAGTATCCGAGGGGCGCAGATGGCTCTCCGGGGCTGGGAACGCCGTGTTTATCTGCCTATTATTATTTGAAGATAATACAAAATTCAGAAGAGATAAATTGTACAACCTTAAATGTTCTAGCCAAGAGGGCCAGAAATTGGAGTCATAATACAATGTCGTGATTTTTCCCAACATATGATTAGTCCCCTGAAGACAATTCTTGATTTTTATGTGTAGAATTCTGTCACTGCTTGGCAGTTTATCACTCAACGATAATTATAAAATTATTTTGTGGGGGCGGAGTACGTAGAGAATGATGATATCTTGAAAAGTTATGATATGGGGCAGGTTAGTCAACTTCTCTGTGACCCGTTTCTCTTGTTTAAATTACCCCTCACTACAGAGGTCCCTTAAATGTGATAAATAAGTGTTGTGCTTCACAGGAAAGATGAGATATAAATGCCATATTTTTTCAAAATGTTTTAAATATTAGAGCTGACTTCCTCTTAAAAGTTGTAGATAAAAAATACACTTTGAATGTAAGTATAGTGTCTCTGCTATTCATTCAGTTACTCATAGGAAAATAATCCACTGCATTAATGTCTAAGGCCTATTAGGAAGGTGAGATACGGCTTGCTTCATATAATGAAATCTGTAATGATAGGGACTTAATGTCTGTCTCAATGCCCTACAACAGTGATTTTCAACCTTTTTCATCTCATGGCACACGAACTACTAAAATTTTATGGCACATTAATAAATATATTCTTTGCCAATCTAACAAAAAAAAATAGGTCTAATTTTGATTCATTCACACCAGATAGCTATTGTTGTGTTGGCTGTTGTCATTTTTTTTTTAATTTGACAATCTAAAGATAAAAAGATAAGTGCCTATTTAGTCAGGGGCACTGACCTCTTTATCTTGCACTCTATTAACAGATAAAAAAAACATCAAATCATCTGACCTGACTTTCCCCTATATTCTCTGTTGCCTGATCTCTGAGCCATCACCATCTCTACCCACTTTACCAGGCCAGAAAACCTGGGGGTATATGTAATCCACATGTCCATCCACATTTTATGATTTGGCTAGTTCTGTAGATTTTATTCCCTAAGTATCCTTCAAACATATTCATTCTTTTTTTATTATTGCGGCACACCAGTATGCCATGGCACTTGGGTTGAATATCATTGCCCTGGAATTATGGCCCTGGAATTATAGAATACTTACTATGGTGCCTAACACATAGTAAACTCTCAACATATTTTAAGCTATTTAATAAAATATAGGCCATTAACAAATGTTGAGCTATTTGATCAAATGGCCTATTGTTTCAGTTCTGTAAACATCTTTTGAGGTACCTGTAATATACTAAGTACTGTGTTTTCCAGATATAATGGTAAATAAAATAGCTACCCTCTCTGTGAGAGGATATGTCACTATCTATGGCCATCACAATAGCCACATAAGCAAAAGTTTTTTAAAAGTGCCATATTAAGTAACAAAAGCACATTTTACTCAGAGAAGTGGCATAAGGGGGGAAATACTGTAGATATGTCTATTTGGGACAACCACAAAAGCCTTCCTGGAGTAAATGGCACGTAAGTTGTAATTTCTAGAAGTTGTAATTTCAGCCAAGAAATAGTATTGTGTGTGTGTGTGTGTGTGTGTGTGTGTGTGCATGTGTGCACGTGCAGGAGAGGGAGGAGAAGGAACAGTGCTTCTAGGGCTAGGTATGGCTAGAGCAGAGATGTGGCTGAGGAGAGAGAAAGGACTTGGACTATTAAGAGCCTAGTATGCCATGCCACAGCATTTCAGTTTGATTCTGTAAGTGCTGGTGAAGATTTTAAGCAGGAGAGTGGAATGGTCAAATCTTGCATTGTATGAAAATCACTCTGGCAGCCCTATGGAAGATGGATTTAAGGAAGGCTGATAATAGAGACAAGGAGGTCATTTACAAAGTCAGTGCGATATTTCAGGCAACAGATGAGAAGATAGATATTAAAGATAGACTGTACATGAAAGAACATATTTGAGCCCTATCTGGTTTGGCTCATTGGATAAAGTGTCAGCCCTCGGACTGAGGGGTCCTGGGTTCAATTCTGATCAAGGGCATGTTCCTCCATTGCAGGCTGATCCCCAGCCCTGGTTGGGGTGCAGGGGGAGGCAACCAATCGATGTGTCTCTCTTACATTGATGTTTCTCTCTGTGTGTCTCTCCCCCTCCCTTCCGCTCTCTCTACAAATAGTGGAAAAATATCCTCAGGTGAGGATTTAAAAAAAGAATGAATATATTTGAAGGATACTTAGGGAATAAAATCTACAGAACTAGCCAAATCATAAAATGTGGATGGACATGAAAGTGAAGATTACATATATCCCCATGTTTTCTGGCCTGGTGAAGTGGGTAGAGATGGTGATGGCTCAGAGATCAGGCAACAGAGAATATAGGGGAAAGTCAGGTCAGATGATTTGATATTTTTTTATCTGTTAACTAGAGGCCCAGAGCACAAGACTGTGTGCAGGTAGGGTCCCTAGGCCTAGCCTGCGATCAGGGCCATCTTCCTCCCGCTCGCCAGTCCCCAGTCCTGCCCCCCCCACCACCACCCACCCAGGTTCCCCATGGTTCCCCATTCGCCATCCTGCGAGTGGAGCCTGAGGGCCAGGGGGAGAGACCAACAGGTGGTCAATGCATCTCATAGTGACTGGTCGAACAGTCATTCTAGTCATTACACTGTTACGGTTGCTGGGCTTTTATTATATAGGGTAAAGTGCAAGCAAAAAAATTGATGAATTTGGTTTTGGATCTTGAATCAGTCAGGTCGGGCTGGGCCATATGGCAATAATAAAGAACTCCAAAATCTCACAGGCTTAACTTAATAGAGGTTTATTTCTCACTCATGCTATATGTCCAGTTTTGGTTGGTGGGAGATCTGCTGCACCGCACCTTCACATAAGGATACAAGCTGATGGTGCCTCTTTCCTCTGCAGTGGTGCCACTTGCCATAACAGGAAGATGGGAATAAAATTATGTGGATGCCAGTTTGTAAAGGCTTCTGCCTAGAAGTGACACACACCACCTCCAATATTTATCACTGGCCAAAACAAGTCATCTCACACCTAATTTCAAAGGGGCAGGTATACATTTCCACCATGTAACCAGAAAGAAGGGGCACAGAAATAAACAGCATTATCAGAGTCCCATAATCTGCCCCCCTGGCTACCAAGTATTTAGTTAACTTTCCTTCTTAGATGTAAAATACTAAAAAGAAAGGAACCCAGAAGTGATCTAATAGATTTTAGAAAGCTTGGTAACACATAGATGGAGAAGGTACCCAGGGGACAACCAGAAACATAAGATCTAGAGGTCAGCAGGGAGTTTAGGGCTAAAGATTTACATGTGGGAATCATAATAGACTAGGTGGTAACTAAAACTGTAGGAATTGATTGGTTTTCCCAGAGAAATTTTGTAGCTTGGAAACAGAACCAAGTACAGAGCTCTGGAGAGCAACATTTAATTGTAAACTGAGAAAGTATGCAAAATAAGTAAATTAAGTAAATAAATAAATAAAACAACTACAATCTCACTGAAAAAAAATGGTGAAGGTGGTAGAAGGTACATTTGTGGAGCAGGTGTGTGGAAACCTGGAATGAAAGGATTCCAACAAGGAAGGAAAGGTCCAAGACATTAAGTGCCACCAAGGGGTCAACAAGATAAGGATATGTGTTAATTGAATTTGGCAATTAAGGAGTTTAAGCAACTTTAAAACAACATCTTGCTTGTATGCGGACAGGAGGACAGGAGCTTTTTTGGAAAAAAGAGTCAGAAGGAGAATTCTGAGGCAATAGAGGGGGTTTCTTTTTAGGGCACAAGAAAGGATAAGATGAGGAGAGGGGGCAGGAGAACAGAGCCTCTAGAGCAGTGGTTCTCAACCTTCTGGCCCTTTAAATGCAGTTCCTCATGTTGTGACCCAACCATAAAATTATTTTCATTGCTACTTCATAACTGTAATGTTGCTACTGTTATGACTCATAATGTAAATATCTGATATGTAGGATGGTCTCAGGCGACCCCTGTGAAAGGGTCGTTTGACCGCCAAAGGGGTCGCGACCCACAGGTTGAGAACTGCTGCTCTAGAGAGAGGGGACTGGATGATGGCTTATAGTCCCCTAGGAGGAAAGAAGAAATGAGGTTAGTAGCCCTGAAGAAGATTCTCATGCAGTCGGAGAATGTGCACTAGTGATATATAATGACCTATATATATGAAAGCCTAAGCGACCGTCCAACCGTGTGACTGTCTCCCTGGTGGCGCAATGACCGCCAGTGGGTAGACGCTCAATGCAGGAGCTGCTGAGGTGTGGTGACTTGGCAGCTGTAGTTCTTGGGTGACGCACCCAGAACCAGAGAGGAGGGAGCCTGATTCCAGGGTGCGTCACCCGAGAACTGCCTCACACGATCTGGGACCCCTCAGGGGATGTCGGAGAGCCAGTTTCGGCCTGATCCCCCCCAGGCCAGGCTGAGGGACACCCCCTGCACAAATCCGTGCACCGGGCCTCTAGTGTGTATATAAATGGTATATAAATGATGTAAACTGTGGCTTGGAACACAAGCTTAATCAAGGTGATTAGATGTGGTGTGGAGGAGTGGTATAATGTAAGAGAACATCAATTGTCTTAAAATCGTGAAAGAAAGAATGCATTACTAAAAAGAAAAAGGAAGAATCAATTGATAAATATATGGCAAGATTGACCAAGTTTAGGTAGACTGGGAAATATAAATGTGGATTAATAGAGCTAGAAAATCCCAAAATTTCCGTTTATAAGTTCTGTTTATGCCACCTATTTACTACAGGTGTTGAAACTGGCTTCCAATGTGGACAGACCAATATTACTTATTTATGTTACATTTTAAATTTGTTTTAGAATTCTATGTGGTCCCCAAAGTGCATTTAAAATTGAGATATAGTTGACATATAACATTATAATCATTTCAGGTATAGTGATTTGATATTTGTATATTTTATATATATTGCAAGATGATCATTACAGTAAGTCTAGTTAACATCCATCACTATGCCAATTACAAATTCTATTTCTTATGATGAGACATTTTAAAACTGAGAAAGTATGGAAAGTCCCAACTTTCAAACATGCATTAGAATATTATTAGCCATAGGCGCCAGGCTATACATTACATCCCCAGGACTTCTTTTATAACTGGAAGTTTGTACCTTTTGACCACCTTCACCCATTCCACTCACCCCCACCCCCTGCCTCTCTCTGGCAACAACGAATTCATTCTCTATATCTGAGTTTGGTGTTTTGTTTTGCTTTTTATATTCCACATGTAAGTGAGATCATACATTATTTGCCTTTGTCTGAGTTATTTCATTTAGCATAATGCCCTCGAAGCCTGTCCATGTTGTCACAAATGGCAGGATTTTCTTCTTTCTATGGCTGAATAATATTTCATTATATATATCTATATATTGCAATATATTTATATATTGCAATATATAGATATATATAAAAAGAAGATATATATATATATATTGGGTTGCTTTCAGATCTTGTCTATTATAAATAACTAGAGGCCCAGTGCACAAATTTGTGCATGGGTGGGATCTGGCTGGCCTGGCCCCAATCGGGGCAGATCAGGGTTGGATCTGTTGGGAGGAGGAGATGGCGGGAGGTTGGCTGGAGGGCCTGCCCCAATTGGGGCCCAATTAGGACTGGGCTGGCTGTAGGAAGGGGGCATGGGCAATTGGCCAGTGGGCCCCACCCCAATTGGGGTTTGGGGGCCAATTGTGGGTGGGGCCAGCTGTGGGTGATGGGCTGACCGGCCCTGCCCCTGAATAGGATGGGAGGTGCCAATTGGGGGGCCAGTGGTCTGGGGGAGGGGCCATGGGTGGTTGGCTGGCCAGCTGTGCTTCTGATGGGGTGGGGGGCCATCTGGGTGGGGCCGGTGGGGGGCAGGGATGCGGGTTGGAGGGCCAGTCCTATACCTATTGGAGTGGGGGGGGGGCGTTCAGGGGTAGGGCCGGCCACAGGGAGGGTCTGTGGGCTGATCAGGGTGGTGGGGGCCCATCAGGGGCGTGGCCAGCCAGGGGAGGGGCTGCAGGAGGTTGGCTGGCCAGCCCTGCCCCCTATTGGGGTGGGAGGTGTGATCAGGGTAGGCCGGCCAGGGGGAGAGGCTGTTGGCCTATTGTGGTAGGGGGGGCTGATCAGGGACAGGGCTGGTTGGGGGGAAGCAAGGGAGTGTTTGGCCGGTGGCCCACTCTTGATCTGGGTGGAGAGTCCCAAACTGATGCGGCCAGTTTGCTGGCCACAGTGGGCATCATAGCGACCGGTCGTTACAGTCGTTATGGCTATTACAGCCACTGGCTTTTTATATATATGGATGCTGCAGTTAACATGGGAGTGCAGATATCTTTCCAATATTCTGTATTTATTTCCTTTGGGTAAATACCCAGAAGTGGAATTTCTGGATTATATGGTAGTTCCATTTTTTGAGGAATCTCAATACTGTTTTCTATAGTGGATGCATCAGTGAATATTTACAACAGTAGTGCCAAGTGTTCCTTTTTATCCACCTCCTCACCAACACTTGCCATTTCTTGCCTTTTTTTCTTTATAGTATCCATTCTATCACTTTGAGGTGATATCTCATTGTGGTTTAGATTTGCATTTCCCTGATGATTAGTGGTGTTGAACAACTTTTCAGGTACCTGATGGCAATCTGTATGTCTTCTTTGGGAAAATGTCCATTCAGATCCTCTGCCATTTTTTAAATCAGATTGTTTGTTTTCTTGCTATTTAGTTGTATTTGTTCTTTCTATATTTTGGATAGTTACCATTGTCAGATATATGATTTGCAAATAAATTCTATTTGCTAGGTTCCCTTTTTGTTTTGTTGATGATTTTCTTGGCTGTGAAGAAGATTTTAGTTTCATGTAGTCCAACTTCTTTATTTTTGTTTTTCCTGCCTTTTGTTTTGCTTTTGGTGTCAAATCCAAAAAAATAATTCTCAAGACCACTGTCAAGGAGCTTACCACCTATGTTTTCTTCTACTTTTATGGTTTCAGGTCTTATGTTAAAGTGTTTAATCCATTTAGAGTTTATTTTTGTGTACGGAGTAAGATAGAGGTCCAGTTTCATTCTTTTGCCACGTGACTGTCAAGTTTTCTCAATACCACTTATTGAACAGACTGTCCTTCCCTTGTTGTATATTCTTGCCTCTTTGGTCATAAATTAATTTACTATATATACATGGGTTTATTTCTGGGCGCTCTATTTTGTTCCATTGATCTATGTGTCTGTTTCTATGCTAATATCATATTGTTTTAGTTACTTTATATTTGTAATATAGGTTGAAATCAGGGAGCATGATGTTTCCAGCTTTGTTATTCTTTCTCAAAACTATTTTGGTTATTCAGGGTCTTTTGTGATTCCATGCAAATTTTAGGATTTTTTTTTTCTATTTATGTGAAACTTTCCATTGGAATTTGATAGGATTGCATTAAATCTGTAGTTGGTTTTGGATAGTATGGACATTTTAGCAATATTAATTCTTCTAATACATTAGCACAGAATGTCTTTACATTTATTTTATGTCTTCAATTTATTTAATCAATGGCTTACAGTTTTTAGTGTACAATTCTTTCACTTCCTTGGTTAAATTTATTCCTAGGTATGTTGTTCTTTTTGATGCAATTGTAAATAGGAGTATTTCTTAATTTCTCTTTCTGATAGTTCACTATAAGTGTAGTAGATTGAAATGCAATTGATTTTTTTATATTGATTTTGTTTACTGCAACTTTACTGAATTTATTTATTAGTTCTAACAGTTTTTTGGTGGAGTCTTTAGGGTTTTCTATGTATAATATCCTGTCAACTGCAAAAAGAAAAGTTTTACTTCTTCTTTCCCACTCTGGACGCCTTTTATTTCTTTTTCTTGCTTAACTGCTCTGGCTAGAACTTCCAATACTTTGTTGGATAAAAGTGGTGAGAGTGGGCATTCTTGTATTGTAACTGATCTTAGAGTAAAAAAATTAAGCTTTTCACTGCCGAGTATGTTAGCTGTCAGTTTGTCACATATGGCCGTCATTATGTAGAGGTACATTTCCTCTATGCACATTTTGTTGAGAGTTTTTATCATAAATGGATGTTGAATTTTCTTGAATACTTTTTTCTGTATTTATTGAAATGATCATATGATTTTCATTTTTCTTTTCGTTAATGTGGTGTGTAACATTGCAGACATTGAACCTTCCTTACATCCCTGGAATAAATCTCACTTGATCATGGTATGATTTTTTAAATGATTGTTGAATTGGTTTTACTAATATTCTGTTGAAGAATTTTTAATCTACATTCACCAGGGATATTTGCGGGTAATTTTCTTTTCTTTTCTTTTCTTTTCTTTTTTATATAGTGTCCCTGTCTGATTTTGGTAACATGAGTTTGGAAGTATTACCTCCTCTTCTATTTTTTGGAACATTTTGATTAACATATTCATTCTTTAAATGTTCGGGAGAGTTCACTAGTGAATCTATCTTGGTCCTGGACTTTTGTTTGTTGAGAGGTTTATCTTCTTACTAGTAATCAATCTGTTCATATTTTCTATTTGTTCATGATTCAGTCTTGTTAGGTTGTATTTTTCTAGGAACTTATCCATTTCTATATTATGTGCTTTATATAACATATCAACATGCTTTTCATAACACATCAATGAAGTAAAAAGTCTACATAATCTTTTAGGATGAAAAATATTGAAAATTTTATTTAAGAAAGAACTGCATTTGATTTATTCAAAAAACATTTCTAGGAGCTTGGTGCATGTCAGTAAACAAAACTCCCTGTTTTCATGGAACTAAAGTTCTAAGACATCTAAGCCATCAACTTTTATATTTTACTAAAAGAAAGTATTATAAATTCACATTACACATGGTACATATGTAGCTAACATGCTTTATTGTTAGTCTTTGGATTTTTGCATGGCTATACGATGACAAAAAAAGAAGCATTCCTTGAAGAAAAGGTGCTAGATGATGTTCCCTGAGGAGGAAGAATGGAAGAGATCACAAGTACAAAAAAGCAATGTATATGTGCTTCTCTCTATTATCCAGAAAATATTAACCCATGAAAAGGAAAATTAGAGTTTGAACTAGATTTCCATTTTAATGTGACCTGATGTTGCCTTGCCCTTTTCGATGGACAGGATGACCTCAGCTAGAGTATGACTTACTCTCCAATTAGAGGCTGTGGTGAGAAACAGAAGTGTTAAGGAATGCGAGGAATATAATCACTCACAGCTGCTATGGCTACCATGTGCTATCTGAATAATGTTGGTTTTGCTTGTACAAAAGTGGGGTCACTCTCATTTCATACACATCCCCGTTTACCCAGGATTTTATGAAAATTATTTAAGGAAAACTGTAACATATGCCTAGTCTCCTTTTTAAAAGTGTACATCCTTCTGTAGGAAAATTAATCATTTGTCTCTGAATGCCAACAGAGTCAAATTTATTAGCATTTTAACATTTTATTCCAACTATATTATTGTTTTTATGCAGAAAAGTTGTGAAAAAAAATCCAATACAAAAACCCTAAACTTATATGTATGAGGGATCTTTTTAGGAGTGATAGAAATGTCTAAAATTGGACTGGAGTGATGGGTGCACAACTCTGTAACTTACTAAATGCCATTACCCTGTGCAATTAAGATGGGTGCATTTTATGGTGGGCAAAGTACACCTCAAAATAAAAACTTCAAATATGACATTAAAGGATTTCTAACCATACTCAGTCTGGACTTGAAGAACTAAACACCACAATCAAATTCAAGCTTATTTTAAATGTTTCTGAGGTGTAGGTTTTTAAGCACATGCATCTTTGGAAGGAAAAGTGATTGTTATAAAGTTATTAGAACTTTAGAACTTGTCTATTGCATTTACATTGGTCTCCAGGCAGTTCTTAGATAGTTTTACTTCAGGGCAGTCTCCCCGACACTCCATGTTGGATGTTCTGGTCAAACCAGGTTCTTTAGAAAAGATTATATTGGGGCTGCAATAGGAGCTAGGCCTCCAACTACTGAGTGCAATGACAAACTATCTGTCAGGTCTTTGTCAGTGAGGTCTCCACTATTGTGGATTTACCAGAACTCGGGAGCACACACTGAGGCCAGTATAAAAGGAGCATTTGCATCCCCCTAACTTGAGATTGAATTAAAGAGCAAGCTAATGTACTCAAGTTATTAGGAATTTTATTTTGCATCATTAAAAAGTTAACACATGAATGTATTCTAAATTTATTAGTAAGCTAATACATCCCGCCCCCCTTACAATTGGATGCGAATTTCTGTGGTCAACATTTTATGCCAAAAAAATCTCATTTGAGATAGTTGAATTAATCGATGTCTTTTTTTTTTTCAATTTGAGGGTCAGATTCTTAGCGAAAGGTGGCTTTCCAAGCTTCAGGCACTTGAGAATCTTCCCAGGTTTAAGTGAAGATAACAGTTGTGGTAAAAGCTGCTTAGAACTGAGCAAAGCCAGCGTGTGTTGTTTTAAGCCAAGAAGGTGCTCACAGATGGCTCAGAGAGAGATTTAGCAAGTCTGTGCTAATCACACTCATACATGGGAATATCTCCATTGAAAACAGCCACATTTCGTTGTACCCTTCAAGTAACTTTCTTACTTGGTTAATAACAACAATAACATATCATATTAAAAGGCCTGAAATAGTTCAAGCTTTTATGTTATAGTTACAGTTGGATGTATATTAATAAAACCACAATGAGACTCCTGAGGCAATTCCAATTCCAAGTATATTAAAGGCACAAAATATTTGTAAATTTGTACAAATAAACTATTGTGAGTTCTTGATGGTTTCACTTCTAGACATTCGTAAACTCTGTGCTGGTCCCAAATAGGTTCATTTTTCATATCTAATAAACTATATAAAATAAAAATAAAGTATAAAAATGTATCAATTTGACATAAAAGAAATTTTCCTGTATTTTACTGTTTTACCACATTTGACACCTTATGTTAAGTATCTGTTAACTATTCAATTTTAATATTGTATATTATTAAATATCAATGCCAAAATATAATAAACACCAGGATTTGGTTTTCAATTTTGCTTTCAGATATAGCACAAAATAGATAATTCAGAAGAGAAAACTAGACTCAAATATCTATTGATCAGCCACTATGTGCCAGACACTGTATTAAGCTTTGTGCATACAGTATAAGACCAACATATTTTCCAGCTCTCATAGTGCTTATATTCTAAATGGGAAACAGAAAATAAACAAATGAAAAAGGAGATAATTACAGATTTGCAAGAGTGCTATAGAAAGAATTAGAAGAGTGATTTAATACAAAGTAATTAGAGGAGGCCACTTGTAAACAAGGTGGTCAGGGAAAGCCTCTGAAGAGATGACATTTAAACTAAGACATGAAAAAAAGATTTCCTAAATGACCTATAAACCATTGCTGCTATAGCCAGACAACACAAAATCATAGCAGAAAATATGTACTTTTCCTGGTTGGCTCATACTATTAGGGGGAGACCAGACAGCTGGTATGTAGGTTGTTCCATAAAGTAAAGGACATATTGACTAGTACTTTTTTCTGTCTTTGTTTCTGATTTGTACTCATTATTTAGAGAACTAATTGTACTGTAGAATGAAATGGATATTCTTTAAATATGTGAATGGTTCCCAGTTTAATTGGAAGCCAAATTTTAACTGAAAGCATTACGTTTAAAAGGTGTGATACTGTATGTCAGCAATGACATAGGCATGATAATTTAAGTAAGGAAACAAAAGTGTAGTAGTATGAGGTTGAGTAGAATTGACTTTCTGTTGTTATTGAATGAGTTATATATGGAATTTACAGAAGACTAAAAGTTAAGAATGAACTGTAAATGAAGATTTAAGAAAATGAGACTTCGTATAACTTTAATGCTGCTAGAAATTCAATGACTGATTAACTGAAAGAAAGAAAACAGGCAAGTATAATTTTTATTAAACTTTTCTGAAATGTTCCCATTATCCCATAATTGCCTCAGCTACTAAGATGAAAAATTTCAGCTGTCATGATGGTGGAAGAACCTACTAGTTGCCTATCCCCTAGCTATTCCCCACTTTCCCCCGCCGCCATTCTTGTTAAAAGCATATGTTGGTCCTATTCTATACTGAATGCACAATTTTGTGTGGATATGAAGAAATCAAGTGCTTTTGGAAAAGCTAGGCCCTTCCTCAAACACAAAGAAAGAATCATGATTGGTCTAAGCCAGTGGTCGGCAAACCTCGGCTCTCGAGCCACATACGGCTCTTTGGCCCCTTGAGTGTGGCTCTTCCACAAAATACCACATGCGGGTGCGCACGTACAGTGTGATTAATGTGCCTACCTATATAGTTTAAGTTTAAAAAATTTGGCTCTCAAAAGAAATTTCAATCATTGTACTGTTGATATTTGGCTCTGTTGACTAATGAGTTTGCCGACCACTGATCTAAGCCAATCATGGCAGCCTCATTCCGCTTGCCAATGATTGGTTTGAGCAATCATGTGATCCAATTCTTATCAGTGATTTTTGAAAAGGAGTCAGTGTTAGATTGCCAGTGTGTCTGGGAAAATTATTTCTTGCTGCCTAAAAGAAAATCATCTAAGGAAACACATCACTCCTCCATGTTCTACCTCTTGATCTTGTATTTACATTTGTATCAGGATTTTGAGCTAACAAGAGTTTACATGAGCCAAGATCCTGAAACTAGCACTTTGGAAGGATGTAAAGATACTGGAATATTGATGCAGCAGAGCCTATCAAATAACCATCTGTAGAAACATCTAACATCTGGACTTCTTCCATGAGAATACAAATGTTCTTATCTTACTTTTAACCTTTTTTAGGTGAGTTTTAATTATTTCCAGTCGTATATATCTTCATTAAGTGACTGGTTTTGATTCTCAGGTAGTCTTAAATAGATTAACTGAACATACTCTTTTGTAATACAAATGTACAATTTATTTGGTATTTCAATATAGATATGTCAAACTACTCTCCCCAACAACAGGCTAAGTTTTCACAATGCCATGTTCCAGTTTGTAAATACAAATTGTCATCATTATATTATTGATCCTTAAAATCCTCATTGTAGAGGAAATACTATTTAGTAGTTCTTTACTTTGAAAATTAAAATTTACCAAGCAGGGTAATATTATCTAAGACAGTGGTTTTCACACAGTTTAGTCTCAGGACCTTTTTAAACTATTAAAATATATTGAGGATAATTATTTCAAAACAAAAAGTTAAAATAAAAACTACTGAGGGCCCCAAAGACCTTTGGCTTATGGGGATTATACCTAGCAATATTTACTGTATTAAAAATTAAAAGTAAGAACATTTTAAATTACATGTTCTTATTCATTTCTTTAAAATAACAATTACCCATTGCATATTAAGATAAATATGTATTAACATAAAAATATGTTCACCCTAACCGGTTTGGCTCAGTGGATAGAGTGTCGGCCTGCGGACTCAAAGGTCCGAGGTTTGATTCTGGTCAAGGGCATGTACCTTGGTTGTGGGCACATCCTCAGTAGGGGGTGTGCAGGAGGCAGGTGATAGATCTTTTTCTCTCATCGATGTTTCTAACTCTCTATCCCTTTCCCTTCCTCTCTGTAAAAAATCAATAAAATGTATTTTAAAAAATATGTTCTCCAAAACTGGTTTTTTTCGCACATCTCTTTAATATTTGGCTTAATAAAGGAGGATTGGATTCTCATGTCTGCTCTGCATTCAATCTGTTGCAATATGTTGTCTTGGATGCAGTGCATGGAGAAAAGCTGGTCACAAGCAGATACATCTGGAAAAAGAAGCATTTTGTGGACTTATCTGCATTATAGAGGTTCCCCAGGAGTCCTGCACACTTAATGAACCACTGACCTAAGAAATGGAGACTTCACTGAAAAGACTTTAAGAAGCCATGTTGTTTGCCTTTCATCATCAGGTAGTCAGAAGCAAACACAAGCAGATTAGGAGAGTTAGATCCAATCCTCTGTCTCCTCAGGAAAATATTCTATCCATAATAAATGTAGTTGGCTTATTCTATTAGCCAACCACGTCCTTCTTATCTTTAGGAGGCCAATGCCTTATCCATTAGGCTACTGGGGCTTCTCCTTCTTATCTTTAAAAATTACTGAAAGCAAATTCAGGAGAAGACTGAAGTGAGAAGACATGAGCTCAGAATTAAGTATGAAATGCTATATCTGGTAGTGACTAGTGTTCTCCAATAATTTTGGGATGCTCATCCTACTAAATACATTGCCTGATGCACTTCTTCCCTGCTCCTTGAAGTCAGGTGTGGTCATGTGACTTCTTTGGCCAATAATATGTGAGTGGAAGTGACATGTGTCATTTATGAATGAAAGCTTTAACAACCAATGGGCAATTTGTTATGTTCCCTACCCGCTTGTCTGAATGGAGGAGATTCCATCAGCTTGAATGAGGACAAAATGGAACAGGGCCCTGAGCTGACCAGAATTAAACCTTTGTTATTTTAAAGCAGTGAGATTTTAGAGTGGCTTGTTCCTTTGGCATAACTCAGCCTGACCTGCCTGATTCACTTTATGATACATTAATGCAGAATGCTATGGAAGCAAATAATAAAATAATATAGTCGTAAGATTCAAATAAGTATAATAAAAAATCTCTCTATAATTTTAACAAGTTGGAATACCAGGTAAAGATTATATTACCTTTGATCAAATATTCATAGAGAAAGAAATATATTTAATGTGATCTTTGAAGTAAATTGTTATAATCAAAACAATACCAAATTGGGATGTATTTCATCACATCTATATTCCAGGTCATATTATGGTAGAAGAGACAAAGAAGAGGAAAAGGGCCTATGACTGATGTCTTTTGAGGAGGTAACTTGGACGTTGCCTTTTAACTTTTCTTTTTAGTCTCTTTGGTCAGAATTTAATCACATAACCATACCTAGCTGCAAGGAAAATTGGGGAATTTATATTTTATTATAAGCAACACTATAGCCTTACCTAAAAATCAGGGGATTTGTTACCAAGAAAAAATTAATATTTGTGTGGCTACTAGCGGATTCTGCCACACTTTGTTCAATAGCAGGTACTACTTAAAACCAACTGCAGGAAATATTTTCAGAAGAATTATTCATAAACTAGTTGGTTTCCTCTTTCATACACTCAGATTCAGTGGGCTCTGGGAGGCTGGAGATATTTTGCCTTTGATCATAGCACTGGGTATGGTTCAAAATCAAGTTTTCTCTAAGTTTGGAAAGGGGAGATGACAGGTAAATTAGTCTACAGGGATCCTTCTTAATCAGTAAATGCTATCTGGAGAAGATTATGTTCAGGAGGAAATCTTTTGTCCATAGTATATTGTTTTTATAAATTTTAATGTTGTCTCATTTTAAACTTATGAGAAGGTACAAAGATTCTTATATGCACTTTATCTAGGTTCATCAATTGTTAAACATTTTGCCTCACTTGGTTTATTGTTCTCTTTCTACACACACACACACACACACACACACACACACACTTCTCAATTATTTGAAAGTAAGTTGCAGACAACATGCCCCTTTGTCCCTAAATACTTTTGTGTGTGTGTTTTAAAATCAAGAACAATTTCATGTTCACAGAACAATTAACAAAATCAGGAAATTCCACAATGATGCAATGACTATTATCTAATCCCCAGTCCATATTCAAGTGCTACCATTTATCTCAATAATGCCTATAATACCTTTTTGTTCTTTTCCTGGCTCAGGACCCAACCTAGGATCACACTTTGGGGTGAAGATTTCAACATATGAATTTTGAGGTTACACAAACATGAATTCTTCAAATCCCGTCTTTGAGCACAATGTAATTTTTGAGTAGTTTTTAAATAGAAAACTGAAGTAAGTCCTTAGCATATGATCAAAGATTTGGAAGCATTTACAAATTATTTTAGATAAAGAGGCACTGGAAAGTTAAGTAACTTGTCTAAGATCGCTTAGCCAAGTTAGCGGGTAACTGGCAGAGCTCAAGTTTGAACCCAAGCAACTCGACTCCGGAGACTGTGCTCTCTAACCACTGCATGATAAAGAATTAATGACCGGAGCTGAACACTGGGAGTACTTGCCAGAATGCACAGCGTCTGGATGGCTCCCCTTGGAGAGCAGGTTTGCTTCCGGGGCGGGGTCCATGGTCATGGATTCATCCTGTTTCCACAACAGAGGATTATCGAGAGCCGGGCAGGTTTCAGCCCTAGGAGGGCCCGAAGTTATATTTGTAATGCTAGCGAAGAAAGGTCATGTTAAGCTACACATAAATATTGAAAACTTTGTAACTTATATAGTAACTTATTTTTTGTTTTATCTGAAGTTTTTAGAGGGTAATAGGTACTTTTAATCCCTCTATCATCTCAGTACAGTGCCTCACCCACACCTCAGCCGTGTCTATTGGGATCAGATCCAGACCTTGTCAGGACCCAGCTGTGGTGGGGGCGGGCTGATTGCCTGGTGCCTGTGCTGGGGAAGGAGGATGGGTGTCTAACTGCTGCAAATATAGTCCTGAACTAATTCTTCTGTTTTCAGCACCTCCCAACATTGTCATCTTCCAAGATACCTGGTACCTCTGATCCTTGAGGCTTCCCAGGGCTCTGCAGCATGAATCAGCTTGTTTCTGGTCGCTGCCATCTCCCTCTGTGGGTATAGGTGTCATCTTTCCTCCGACTGATGTGCCAGTTACCAGTCCTCCATTCACTCCTCTTCTCTTTGCCCTTGAGCACCTATGCTTTCTTCCATTCCTTTATCGTCATTTGATAGGATTTTAGGGGAGAACTGAGAGAACTGTGCATATTCAATCCACACTTTCACATATCTCTTATCAGATATCATTAAAGGTAAGTTGGATTGAAGCAGAACCAAAACAATCTCTAGGTCCGTATAAAATCAGAAGTGTAGACTCTTATTTTGGTAAGACTATTACTGATGACTGCT
Organism: Myotis davidii; assembly: GCF_000327345.1. Lineage (NCBI taxonomy): Eukaryota > Metazoa > Chordata > Mammalia > Chiroptera > Vespertilionidae > Myotis > Myotis davidii. The sequence continues at coordinate 2,627,179 of NW_006297811.1, read as the reverse complement.
GAAGCAAAAATGAGAGGGGTTTTTCTTCTTAATGATTGTTAATTCTAGCAAGATGGTGCCTGGGCTAGTTTCTATAGATAATTTCATTCTACTTAAAAATGTGCCATAATATACATAATACAAATATGTACACATAACATACATAATATATAATGGATGTTAAATCCAGTAGTTTATTACACAGATTAACAGAGATTCATGCAATTAGTTCAAGCCTGACTGTTTAGGGAGGGAGATAGTATTTCTTCTCCACCCTGCCCCTCTCCCCACCTTGTCTTCGGTCTTGCTCACTGATTGTTCTATCATTCTGACTGTGGCTAACTTAAGGAAAAGTAAATTTGGTAGAAGAACACCAGGGGTTCATAGACTCAAAAGGATGCTGGAGTTCGAGTGAAGGAATGGCAAGAACAAAGAACTCAGAGAGGCTGGTGCAGGAAGCAGGGAATATGGACCGTCATCCATGAGACAGCCTGGTCAGCGTGTTGTTGCTGAGACTGCTGCTATATAAGACTGATCTTTAAAGTGTCCCATCCCTGCTTATGCTCTCTCAGGATTCAAGGTCATGGATGTTCTTGCCACTATAAGAGGATGTTATCAAGTTGCCCACAACTGTGGGAAACTGGACTTGACCCTGCCAGGGCCTTTCCTAGTGTGTACAGCCTGCCTCTCAGAGTCATCCGCTGCCCGTGAGGGGTTGCTGGAATCCGGTCCATCCTTGCTGTTTCAAGGGACCTGGCATATATGGCATACTGTTCTTAATATGTTTGCTCACCTTCTTGGCACTATGTGTTTTAACCAAGGTCACCTCTCCGAGAAAGGTTGTTTCCCCAGGTAGAGATTTCCCCCTGATGTTAGGGAGGTAATAAAACCCCTTCACTAAGTGCCAGGCGGGTAATTAATCTCTTTAGACAGAACCTGGCTACAGAACCTGGATAGAACATGGCAAGAGAACCTGACTACAACCTGGTGACCGAACTTGGCTAGAGAACCTGGATAGAACCTGGCTAGAGAACCTGGCAACCGAACCTGGCTGGAGAACCTGGACAGAACCTGACTGGAGAACCTAACGAGGGAACATGGCTACAGAACCTGGCTGGAGAACCTGGCTGGAGAACCTGGCAAGAGTACATGGACACAGAACCTGGCTGGAGATCCTAACCAGAACTTCGCTGGAGATCCAGACCAGAACTTGGCTGGAGATCCTGGCTAGAGATCCTGGCTAGGCTGCTGATCAACTGAACGCTGTCTCCGTGTCATTCCTTCTTCGTTGACTCTGTCCACACCTATGGGGACCCCTGGACCTGCTGGGGCTGGACCCCAGCAAGGGGTGCTTAGGTAACACAGAGGACAGATATGTACTGCTGGTTTTCAGCTTCTTGGAAATGGGAGATAAGAACGAGGATTTCAGGTCCCCAAGGACTCCCCATACAGGGATCAGGGTGCTGTCAGGAAAGGAGCTTGCATCAGACACCTGCTGGTCCCTCACCCCCTCTCAGCCTCAGCTCTGTTCACAGCCTTGGTTTTGGCAAACAGTGCTGTGTTGGCTCAAATGGCTTCACACGGACAGCACCTTGCCTCCTGCATGCTGTGGGCATCTTTTCTGCCTGCAACTTGCTTCCAGCATGCTCTGGACATCTTTTCTGCCAGCACCTTGCCTCCTGCATGCTGTGGGCATCTTTTCTGCCTACAACTTGCTTCCTGAACACTCTGAGCATCTTTTCTGCCTGCCCCAGGGCAGTTGTTCCAACACCACAGAACCTGCTCGCAGGCCCCATGCACAGCCCTCAGGTCAGGGGAGTTATCATCTTCTGTTGCCATAGGCACTGGACTTGATTGCATGAGCTCAGATCTCAGGTCCATCATTTGTTACCCACAATCCTGGTCACTGGGGCGACTTTGCTCAGCTGTTGGACAGTAGCTGATAACTGCTAGGACCTGGCTCTGGAGGCATACGTAGTTTCAGGGATGCACAGGAAGTAGGTGTTTGGAGAGACCAATAGCCTCAGCTCCAATAGCACCTGCTCTATGAAGGTTTCCTTTGTCTCCTTATCCCCCAAGCAGAAATAACTCCCCTCCTCCTCTGTACCTCTCGCACCGTAGACACACATCCAGCCTAGTACCAATCCTATGTTATAATCATTTGTTCACATCAATCTATGTCTTTGTAGTAGATGGCAAGCTTACTGAGGGAAAAAAACATTTCTTTATCATTGTGTCCCTACTACCCAACAAGATTCTAGAAACCAATACTATGGAGGCACTTAATAAATATATAATTGATGAGTGAATGGCTGAATGGATGGGTTTTGTATGCTCCCCTCCCAGATCTTCAGGAGTTAGATATTGTGAATGATGGTTCTGCATAATTTCATCCATCCACCATGCCACCTGAGACAGATCAGGACAAGTGGCTAGCCAGTTCTACTGGTACTCTCAGGCAAGAGGTGAAGTGAGCTGAGCCGGGCAGCTTCTCCCCATTCTGGCCTCTTGAGGTATTTGGCCTCTTAAGCTATTTCCTGGAGGTAGGAGTCAAGAGCTTATAAGCTGCACGGGCTCTTGTGGCTGTCCTTGGAGCTTCCAATAATAGGAACAGGGCCAGCCTAGTCTGTAGGAGTGGCAACCTGCTCAACAGCTACAGGCATTAAGCCACCATTTCAGCAGAGGACTGGCTGAAGGATGGTGACTCACCCCTCCTCCCCACTGGAGCCGAGAATAGCTATGCTCATATTCTCTGATTTTGGAATGGGGGTGGGAGGAGGTTGTCAGACACCTTTGGCAGCTTTGCCAGGCTGAGCATGGAGAAAGGGGCCCATCAGAACCCCTTATTGACCTACGCTTTTCTAACTAGTTAGTGAGAACCAGAAGCTTCCTCCCTGAGAAATAGAAATAATGGAAAAGAAATCCATACTTCACATTCCGTTAGAGGGAAGATGCATAGAAAAGGCCAGAGCTTCTTATTCCCGACAACCAGAATAATATGTGCACAATGGTGAACATAAAGAAAGAAATGGTGGCATTAACTATGCAACACAACACCCAAATTTCAGAATACCATAGTTTTTAAATGAAAATCTATGAAAAGATTTTAAATGAAAATCTTTTTAAAAGAAATATCTGAGTACTGACAAGTAAATGAATCTATTAAGCAAAAGATCTAATTTATGTTAAAAAGAACACCCTGTAGATGTTTATGTATACTTATGTATTTTGTAAAAGTAACTGCCCATAAGAAATATGCAAACAAATTGTGTCTGTTGGAAAGAAATGAATAGAAGGTGAAAGATAACTTTAGTATTTTTATTGTTTATAATTTTATTTTTTAAATTTTGTAATGAGCATCTATTTTTTATTTAAAAAGAAAAGTAAAGGAAAAAGATAGGTTAACAGAAAAAAGAAAAGTGTGGTGGGCAAAGGAAATGAACAATTTTTAAAAGAAAAGAAATTGCCACTTCCCCAAAATTTTAAGTGCATATTTTAACTAGTTTTAAAGAAAAGCAGATTGAAGCAACAGTGATGTGCTGTTTTTGGCATATCAAACGGGAAACTATTTTTTTGATGCTGATAAATAAGTCTGGATGAGAATGTGGTGAGATAGATAGGCACTTCTTTTTCACTGGTGGTGGAGTTTACACCATTTACCTTGGCATATTCAGAACAGTAAAGAAAAAATATATTATGAATCTTAAAATGTCTTACTTTTATATTTTACTTAATAATTTCAATTATTGAACCTAGCCAAAGGAAGTAATCAGAAATATGATCAAATATTTATATATCAAAATACTGATCACTGCATCATTCATAATACAAAAATAAAAACAATTTACATTCTCAATAAAGTTGAAATTTTTAAAGGATAATATTATTCAGCCTTTTAAAAGTTTGTGCACAAAGACTAATAACATGCTAAAACCTAATTTTATAATGTTCAGATATCAGGGACAGAAAGTATTTAAGGTATGAATTCAACTTGTAAGTAAACAAATATATAGCTATGCATATGCATTCATACAAACATATACAAGAGACTAGAAAAAATAGAACAAACATTAAAATTTGTTATAGCTGGGGTGGCAATCATAGGTGGTTTTTATTCCTTTATAATTTTCTATTTTTCAACAATGTTTCTATTTTCCACTTATAATCAGGAAAAATAGTAAAGTTAAAACTAAAATAATGTCTAAAATAAAAGGGAAGAAAACTTACTATAGTTCTTGTTAACTAGCATGTAACAGATAAAGCATTAGCCATGTTCCTAAGTTGTACTAGTCTTAGTGGAATGTGTTTTAGGGCAGAAATGATAAAAAGCCAGTAATGTCTATTTGCAATGCTCCGTCAACCTTTAAATGTAGAATATATTATATATTTTTTTGAAATTGGAATTGCACAGTTCAAATAGACATGTAACTGCTTTGAAAGGTCCTTTGAGTATTTTTACAACATCCAGGGGGTTCAAATAAATTCAACTGGGTTGTACATGTTAAATACAGCCAGTCATATATATAAAGATCTTGAAGGATCTGTCACAGTTCAGGCCAATCTCTGATCAAGCTCTGCACTAAAGCAGGATTTTAAGGCATCTGTATTTTGGACGCAGAGGATAAAAGAGCTCACTTTATCTCACCGCACTCTCCAGGAAACAAATGCTCCAGATATCAGGCCTGGACCAGCAAATGCTCTCCAGTTGTTTCCACTAATGCCTGATCTGTAGGTAAATGTTACTTTTGCCAAGAGATTTCTTTTTTTTTTCAGTATGAGGAGAGAAGATTCTGGGGGGAAATATTTTTAAAATCATTTGCCTTAAAAGGTATTTCTGAAAAATGTATCTAACTGTATATTTAATATGGGTGATGTGACACAGACACCATCCTTGATAAGAAAAATTTTGCCAATTTCCTCATCTTTCAGTGGGAGGCCCAGATCCCAGGAGAAAAGCTATTCGAGTGAAAAGCTATATCGTGCTTCCTTTCTGTCCAAAACTGCTCCATCCATGTTGAAACACATTTAAGAACACAATAGCAACAACAACCAAATTCATCTGGAGACCAGGCAGTCTAGTCCAGATTTGGTAAACATTTATACTTTGCACTTCCTTTAACGTAAACAGAAAGCTCTGGTGTTGCTGGAGATCTGCCTCTGCGTGCTAATGAGAACACCCCGCATGGTCCAGGGGGTATGTGTCAGGCGAGTGTTGCTCTCACGGTACCTGGGAAAATATCTTGCTCCCACATGGCATGGGCAGCGAGCTTTGTCCTGTTAATGGGATCTGTCAATACTTAAAATTACTGACATTAAACCTTTGGTTGCTCTAACTAGTCCCAGTATACATTTGACGATGCATCTGATTTAATACCATCTCATAGAGAGTGAAAGATTATTCAGTATTTGGGGTAAACTTGACTGGAACTTAAAAGTCGCCCTCATGTTAAAATTTGATTATCCTGAATAATAGAAAGCTCTTTGAAATCCGGTCTGGATTCTCTTCCTCTTGGGTTATGTAAATCTGAGTTCTCCATCTTCTACATTCTTACCACAGTATTCTAATTAATCAAGTAAAATGGCATTTTTTGAAAAAAATTAGATCTCGGTACAGTTATACCAGGTTATTTCTTATTCTCCTTTTTCTTTTTATAACAATATAAAATGGAAACTATGAAAAACAGTTTGGCAGTTCTTCAATAAATTAAACATACAATTAACATATGAACCACTAATTTCACTCCTGAGAAGAACTGAAAACAGATGCTCCCCCCCAAAAAAAACACTTGTACATGAATATTCAGAGAAGCACTATTCCCAACAGCTGAAACATACAAACAACCCATTTTGGAGTGATGAAAATGTTCTGGAATTAGTGGTGATTGTTGCACAACATTGTGAATTTACTAAATATCACTAATGGTAACTTTTATGTTACATGTATTTAACCACAATAAAATATGCTATTACTTAGTAAGCAGTCAATAAATATTAGTTATCACTACTAAATAACTTTTGGCATTTTTATGTATTCTCAAATAATATTATCTTGACAATTATTATCTAACTAGAGGCCCGATGCATGAAAGTCATGCAACAGTAGGCCTTCCTTCCCCCGGCTGCCAGCACTGGCTTTCCTCTGGCACCCGGAACACAGGCTACCATCCGGCTGCCAGCAGGTACCTGGGATCCAGGCTTCCCTCATAGCCCAGGCTTTGTCCAGAAGGTCGTCTGGAAGGACATCTGGTCTAATTAGCATAACACTTTTATTATTATAGATAATACTATGCCATGGGTTTTATTCTATTACTAGAGGCCTGGTGCATGAAATTTGTGCATGGGGGGTTTGTCCCTCAGCCCAGCCTGCACCCTCTCCAATCTGGGACCCCTCAGGGGATGTCCAACTGCCGGTTTAGGCCTAATCCCTGTGGACATCCCTCTCACAATCTGGGACTGCTGGCTCCTAAACCCTCACCTGCCTGCCTGCCTGATTGCCCCTAACTGCTTCTGCCTGCCAGCCTGATCGCCCCCTAACTGCTCCCCTGCCAGCGGAGCCACGACCCCCAGGCTTACTGCTTCTGCCTGCCAGCCTGATCGCCCCCTAACTGCTCCCCTGCCAGCGGAGCCACAGGACCCCCAGGCTTCACCACGCAGAGCAGCCACCAGGCAGCCCCACCGCTGTGCGTGCGGACATCTTGTGACGACGTCATGGCAGCCATCTTGTGACGATGTTGCGTGAGTGTGTTGCACGATGCCACCTAGGCTTTTATTATATAGGATTATCTAATTGATATATTTCTCTCTCTAAATAGGCTTATGCTTCATCAGAGCAGAACAGGACCTCACAACCTCCTGCCAAGCCATCTCTGTATGGACAGAACCTCCTGTGTGAATTAATTTGCCAGCTGCTGAACATCTTCTCTGCACCAAGCTGTGTACTCCAAGGGCCTACTTCAAGCTCTGAAATTCCACATGAGAAAGACTCATTTGTGTAAGGCACTGTGTCTCTACTGGGCCCCTATTGACATGCAGGTTTATTATCTGGAAAAGTTTATATAATATACCAACAGACCGGAAAATGTAACACCTAGCATGAATTAAGGCAGGTATCTGAGGAAATGGAACACTGCACAGGAGACTTGGTGGGAGATGAGTGAGGTGACAGTTTTACCTGTTAAGGTGAACTTCAGTGAGTGACTCTGAACCACTGAGGCAGTGGGAGAAAACCATAATCTTACGGGGGGCTGGGGGGGGAGGTGCTCAAAGGGTGGTGAGGAAATTTTAGAGGCAAATTCACCTATTTGAGATTTTACCAAGTGTTGTGCCCAAAGCCATTATGTCTACCCCAATATAATGGGTACAGCAACCAAGGTGCTTCTTTTAAGCAAAGAAATGAGTGAATGGATGATGTCTGGAATAAGCTGTTAAAGACCTCGTTTCTGTAAACCTCTCTTTTATCACCATTATAGCTAAAATAATAATGATAAGTGTTGACTTTATAGGGTTTGTTATTATGGGCTAAATAATTTATGAAATAATATTTCACTCAATCACTCTTGGTGGGAACATCAGCATGGACTACATAGGTCTAAGAAAATAAGTCAGAGCAAACAATGGGAAAGAATGGCCTGCCTGGCATGATTCAGTGGTTGAGTGTCAACCTATGAGCCAGGAGGTCATGGTCCAATTCCCGGTCAATGCACATGCCTGTGTTGCAGTCTCTATCCCCAGTGTGAAGTGTTCAGATAGCAGCCAATCAATGATTCTCTCTCAGCATTGATGTTTCTATCTCTCGCTCTCTCCCTTCTTCTCTGAAACCAATAAAATATTTTTTTAAATGGGAAAGAAAAAACATAAACACAGTGTGGTGTAGTACCACTTTGATCATTTCCCTCTCTGCTTCTGCCAGTCACCCCACCCCTTCCACCTGAGCCTGGCAACTGTAATTATTAATATTAAGGCAAGATGACTGTAGTTGGTATGAGGAGAGCATATCAAATGCTCATTCAAGTTTGGGTTGGCGTATTTCCTTTGAAAACTACAAAAAAGGGGCACATTGAAAGAATGGATAAAACTTGCAACTTTTTTTGGTTGTGAGATGATAATCATTGTGATGTTTGGCTTGTGTGGAATACCTATCTCCTTTGTTTTTAATTATGTTTCAATGGAATAGCCCTTCATGATTTACAGTAACACATCTGCTACATAATCTGTATTTACTCAATGATTTCTTAGGATAACTTTATGAAAAGCAACTTTGGACCATCCAAAGCCCTATGTTGAATATTTCCTAGCTTTGACAATAACCATTATATAAATTGGGCCTGTGTTCCTTATGCAGATTTGTTTATTGCATTTATGTGCTTTCAAAGCAGCTGAAAGAAAAATAAAGCATTGGGTCCAAAACATGTGGGCATAGAGTGTTATATAACCCAATCATCTGGTAATATTTGGAATTTTTCACTATCCACTCCAGTCTTTCACAATGTGTACAAATTAATCTGCATATGCTTCATTTGGGAATACATAAGTAGACTGAGTCTATTATATAATCTTTTTCTTTTTCGATACATATTTCTCCCCAGTGGCTCAAAAACTTGGGTGGCTTTTATCTAGAATTTCTGTTATTCCCTTTATCTGTAGAATTTTACTTTCATAGCTGAGGAATTTCTGGGCTATATCTTTTCATCCAATTAATTATAAAACATTAATATTTTCCACAATATGATGCTCTCCAGAGGCATGGAACAGGGTACGTATGAGAGTTTAAATCCAAGAGTGGTGTGACCAGGAGCATCTGTCCCTTGCTAACTTGAGCAGAGGGACGAAGTGATTGGGTACACATTACAAACCCGACCATGCACATGTGGTAACGTGTTACTCCAAACACCCAGCCGTCCTCCCTTCTCCACACAACCCCTCACTACACACACAAACCCACATGCTGGCAAATGGCAAGATTAATGCAACCAGATGGGTGAGTGGCTTTCGAGGAGCTGAGACCACATGATGTAATCAGACATTTTACTGGATGGAAATGTTAATTACTTTGTGTCAGATAAATACTATAATATGTGGGGAAAGGAACTATTATTTGGAGTTGATGCCTGTTTTAGAGCATGAGCTGGCAGGAGGCTGCTCTGGTTGGTAGCTTCAGAATCTCCACTCTCAGCAAGGCTTCCTGAAAAGATAATTAAAGGACTTTCAGCTCAGCGAAGCACATAATGTTTATATGAGGCAGATAGAATCAGGAACACTTTTCAAAATTTGTATTTTGACTTTTGAGCTTCATATAAACTGTGCTAAACCTAAATGTCTATTGGCTCACAGTGTGCTTCTTGGACAGTTGCTACTTTCAAAGGAGGGAGCTGTTTGTGACTCTGAGATGGACCTGAGGTGCAGGCACAAGAAATGCCCCAAACAACAGTGAGGACTTCAACAATCAAACAATGGCTTACTGAGGGGCTGCACGTTTTCATGTTACTGTACACACCGGAGAATAAAGATATTATTTCTCCCTTTGAAGAGACTATAATTGAGAGTAAAAGTGCAAGAGAAGCACAGACACTAACCAAGATGCCTACTGGAGAATTATTTTTCTCTTTTCCCAACAGAACTCCAATTTTGTTAGGTAGTAATGTGCCCTACCCTGAGGGATTAATTATCTAAGCCAATGGCGGCATCACTTTTCTCCTTTCCCAGACACTCTTTTTTCTAGCCTCTAGGGTGGGGATGACACACTTGTCACTGATATTTCCTTCCATCTTGGAATATTTACGTGAGGATGTAATGCCTGAGCTGCAACAGCAGTCTCGTGATGGTGAGGTAAAAAGCACACAGATGAAAACCTAGTTGGCTGAGAATGGTGAAAACAAAGGGCAGAAAGACATTTTTGAGTTGTTGATGAAATATTGGAAGCACACAATATATATTCTTAGGGTTTAACCTTCCATGAACGTGGTCTTCTATGACATGTAACTGAATGCTTTCTAAACTGATACAACATATATCCCTAAACCAATTGTCAATCAAGCAGTACACAGTTCTAAAATCTGTGGTGTTGAACTTTAGAGAAAGAAATAAGACACTGTATGCCAGGCATTTATTAGACACCATATGCCAGGCATTCTACTTGATGTTATTAGACACACACCTGGGAAGCCCAACAGACCCCACCTCCGCTGCAATAGAAGAAGTAGAATTCAGCTGGGCCCTGACAAGTGGTTAGCACTGAGACGGGTAGAAGGTAAGAAAGGAGTATTTTTCTGGGGAAGGAGAGCCACATAAACAAAGGTGAGCTGGAATGAACAGTCTTGACTTCTACAGGAGACAGTGAGTAGGTCGTGCTGGAAGAAGCAGAGGAGAAGCACTGGGGAGCAAAGAATAGGTGGAGCTTGATTGGTGAAAGTCGAGAATGTCAATGGAGGAGATAGATAATTTGGGAACCACTGAAGGCCAAAGGAAGTATCAAAATAATTACTAAATTAAGTGCAGGATGGAATGGAGGTGATAGAGCCTGGAGATAGATGGCCAGTTGGAAATTGTTATAGAAATAATAGCAATAATCACTGTACGTATAACATTTATTGTGTGCCAGACCCTGTCCTAAGTGCTCTACATATATTAAGATGTTAATTCTCAAATGACTATATGAGAAAGGTATGATTATTTTTACAGATGAAGATGTGAGGCCCCAAGTTTTCCTAGTTTGCCAAAAGTAACATTAAGAAGAAAGCAGTAAGAGAGCAATTAAGTAGTAGTATGTGCCTGGGCGCTTAGACAAGGGTGATGTATCAGGAAAAATAAAAAAAAATCTAGTCTTGTAGGCTCCGTAACCCTATCCCTAAATTCATCAGCAGAAGCTTATCGAAGTTCCTTTGACCTACATCCAGTTGCTCTAGAACTCTTTCTGGACATTGCCTCTCAAAGCTGCTTACTCTGTCTTGCAGATTCTACACTGCAAAACCTTCCCCATATTTCTCTTTGTTGTTCTCACTCCTCTCCCATGGAGTCGCTTGGGCCTCTTATGGATTCATGAAACCTTAACCCCCAGTTCTCTGTGCTCTGATCACATGGTCATGGCCCCCTTCCCACTCCCAGGCCTTGGCTGCCTCACCTCTTAGAGCCCCTGGCCTCCAGCTTGCCCTGGAGGAAAAGCAGGCTAAGTGAATATACGAGACATTACAGGGAAAAAATTATTTCTTTGAATTGATTTGTTGATGAGTTGCTCTCAGGGGATAAATGAAAGGATAATGTTATAAATATGAATTTTTCTACTCTCAAGAGTAGAAGAATAATTTTACCACCCACAGAAGGTAAAATGTGGAAGGTCAATGATAAGATTAATTTAGATTAAAATGAAATACCTCTAGCCCAATAGTGTCAGAAGGTATTAGAGATCGTTGAGCCAAATCCTCTGATGCTGGGTTTGTGTGGGACATTCAGTCAGACGGGCCCCAGGTCCTGCAATGAAGTAGCATGAAACAGCTTAAATGAAGTCTGGGGCTCAAGATACTAGTTTGGGAGTAAAAAACAGTTATGGGTATGAAAGGTGAACTGAGAGACTGGGTGGGGCAAGCAGGTATCAATGGAAGCATCTTAAGAGCTCAGGAGACAAAGCTCCAAACAGGAAGCATATAAAGAGAAACCAAGGAGCCAGCAAAGGAGAATAAGAAGGAATAGAAAAGTAGAAGTAGAATCTGGACATCAATGCCAAAGAACTCTAGAAGATGACAGAGTTTCAAGGAATTTTTAGCTGAGTCAAAAGTTTCAGAGAGAGGTCAAACCTGAAAGGAAAAATTATTTTCCTGAAAGGCTGTCTAAACCTTTAGAGTTAGATATCCTACTATAAAATTTAATTTATTTCCAGATTACACCCATTAATTATATCCATTCACCTATTGAAGGATATACTTTTAAAAAATATATTTTTATTGATTTCAGAGAGGAAGGGAGCAGGAAAGAGAAATAGAAACATCAATGATGAAAGAGAATCATTGATCTGCTGCCTCCTGCACACCCCACATCGGGGATCAAGCCTGCACCTGGGCATATGCCCTGACCTGGATTCGAACAGTGACTTCGTGGTTCATAAGTCAACGCTCAACCACTGAGCTATGCCTGCCAGGCTAAAGGATATCTTCTTGATTGCTCCTAAGTTTGGGCAATTACAAATAAATCTGCTGTAAATTTCAGTGTACAGGTTTTTGTGTGGACATAGTTTTCAACTCTTTTGAATAAATACCAAGGAGCAAGATTGCTGAATCTTATGGTAAGAGTATATTTTGTTTTGAGAGAAACCACCAAACTCTCTTCCAAAGTAACTACACCAATTTGCAATCCCATCAGCAATGAAGAAAAGTTCCTCTCACTCCACATTCTTTCCAGCACTTGGTGTTATCAGTGTTCTGGATTGGTGGCCATTATCATAGATGTGTAGTAGTATCTCATTGCTGTTTTAATTTGCATTTCCCTGCTGACATATGATGTGGAATATCTTTTCATATGCTTATTTGCTTTCTGTATATATTCTTTGGTGAGATGTTTGTTGGCCCATTTTTAAAATTAGGTTATTTTCTTATTGTTGAATTTTTAAGTTCTATGTTTGTTTTGGATAATAGTTTTTGGTTTTTTAAAAAATATATTTTATTGATTTTCTACAGAGAGGAAGGGAGAGAGATAGAGAGCCAGAAACATCGATGATGAGAGAAACATCGATCAGCTGCTTCCTGCACATCTCCTACTGGGGATGTCGCCGCAACCCAGGTACATGCCCCTGACCGGAATCGAACCCGGGACCCCCCAGTCCACAGGCTGATGCTCCATCCACTGAGCCAAACCGGTTTCGGCTGCATAATAGTTTTTTTTATCAGATGTATCTATTGCAAATATTTTCTTTATGCCCATTAATTTTAAAATGTTTAATTTTATCTCATCCCTGTCACTGTAGTATAACTTTTCTTTGAAAATCAAAAATGAGCTTTTTCCCCCCTAGAATTATGTTGTGCAATATGGTAGTTATTAATCATATGTGGGTATTTTCATTTAAATGAATTTAAATTAAATAAAATTAAAATTTAGATCCTCCACTGCATTAGCTATATTGCAAGTGCCACATGAAGCTAGTGCCTACTGCAATGGAGAGAGAAGATATAGAACATTTCCATCACCACAGACAGTTCTATTGGACAGCTCTGTTGTTTAGATTCAGAGAATTATGTTTTTACAAGATAAGAACATACTACATTTCCCATATGGAGATCATAATGTCTCTACATAATACCAGAATAATCTTTTTATTTATTTTTGCTCCTCTCATTTATTTAAATTTGTACCTAAATGGATTATTGTTAAAAAAAAAAAGTTAAGGTAATTTATCCCCAGATGTTTCTGGCAATTGTAAATCTCTATAAAGTTGATATTATCTTTAAAAGATTTTTAAATCTATATTTAAGGGACTGGATTCCCTATGTATTTCTTGAGTCTCAATCTCCAGTTTATGATATAAAAGAAGAACATGTGTGTTCAATAGGGAAATCAAGATTTTTGTCTGATTTGAATATCTAAGCATTTTATAGGGATAGCATGCCCATGAATAAATGGAATACAGTCTCTGCCTTAAGTATATACCAAAGAGCCATATCTACTAGACTCTAAATGAAGAGACATGTGGTGCAGATCAAATTGACAAAAGCATTAAATAAATAATTGAAATAGCTTCAACTAAATAACCAAGCAAAGTAAATAAATAAACCCTAAATTGGCAGGATGTTCTTGGCAATCCTTTATCCAATCAATACTTGCTGATTACCAGTGTTCTTGATGCAATGAAAACACAGTAGTGTGCATATATTGTCCTCTAGGTAACATTTTTTTACAAGCATGCTTGGTATTCTACCAAGGATGACTTAATATAATGCTGGGATTATGCAAAGCTGTAGTATACATCATTGATAACTTTGCTGTATTTTGCTTTTCCATTGTAATCATAATCTATATGTTTATACACTTCAGACCTTTATGATGTTTCTCTCTAAAGATATAAAGGAGAAATGCACAAAAAGCCTAGTGATAAATATTTACCACACACACACACACACACACACACACACACACACTGAAGTTATAGCTGGCAAGAAAACCTTTTAACAAATCCACTCACAGCATCCTTTTAGAGTTCCCATTGCATAGGCCAGAAAAAAATGTCAGCATTTCTGTTCTCTTCGGAACTGGGTGAGGATTGACTGGGACTGTGGGAAGACATTTTCTATCCTTCTTCCCTTATCTCCCCATCTTTCAGGATGCTCAGGAAAAGAGTGCAATGCTTATTTTTCTGTTTAAAAATCATGGATTGTTTCCTGTGAGTCATCACTCAGAGGAGTAATGTGATTCCATCTTATGGCTGAGTAAACACCGAGACCTGATGTCAGGCTAGGGACAAATTTCAAAGTGCAAATATAAATCACATAGTGGATCCTTGTTTTCCTCTTCTACGAAATCCTGCCAGGCACCCAACAAGAGGGTGAAAGTCACACTTCTTACCTAAGCATGTGAGTTCTCACTTTCCATCACCTCTTCTTGTTAAAAAGCATAACATTTCTTTCTTGAATATTTTTCCTCACAACTTGGGGAATCTTTATAAGTGATTGTTCAAAGTTACATAATTTTGATTATTAGTATTTGGATAATGAGGTAAGATGTTTTAGGACAAAGCATCAGGGGATATTCTAAGGAAACATTTAATAAGGGAAGAGCTGGGGCAAACTATAAGATACACAAATAAATCTATTTTTCTATCTATAGATGAAAGACAGATAAATTAAAACTTTCCAAGGGCAGGTCAGAGTGGTCAAAATATTCTTTGCAACTTCTAATCCTGTGAAGATTTTCTTGTTACCTCATGTCTTTCATTCCTAAAAGGGGAGGGGGTGTAATTTATATCCTATAGCCATCAACAAGCAAGAATACTAGGGAAAAAAACCCTCTATCTGGTCATTTGGCCATTGGGCCAATTTGGGAACTTATGTGAAGGAAGGAAAGAATGAGACAAATGAGAAGGAAAGTGAGAATGGAAACATATAACTTAGAGAAGAGCAGGTGAGCTAGACTTCTCACTCTAAATCCTACCATCTCCTTGAGATGCAGAAACAGTTCTGGCCCTAATTGAAAAATTAATTCAGTTTATAATTAAGATAGTCCATAGCTGAAACCAGTTTGGCTCAGTGGATAGAGCGTCGGCCTGCAGACTGAAAGGTCCCGGGTTCGATTCCAGTGAAGGGCATGTACCTGGGTTGCAGTCACATCCCCAGTGGGAGATGTGCAGGAGGCAGCTGATCGATGTTTCTCTCTCATCGATGTTTCTAACTATCTCTCTCCCTTCCTCTCTGTAAAAAGTCAATAAAGTATATTAAAAAAAAAGATAGTCCATTAAATCTCCTTGCCTCATAAATCAAGGATTTGGAGATCCACACAACTCTAGGGTTTTGTGAACAGATAAAATAAGAAGGATGACCATGAGGCCCAACAATAACAATCATTTTACTTCTATGACTGGAAGGGAGAGAGACTTCCCAGAGGACATCTTGATATCCTATGTCAGTGGTTTTAGCTTCTTGCACACATCTCCTATCCCACTGGAAGTCTACCATTCTGTGCAACAGTGTACACTGTGTGTGTGACCGTCGGAGCAGCTTGAAACAGGGAGCCTGAGTTATTTCACTGGACGTTTGCTTCAGTGCAGCCTTCACACAAACCAATATGAAGGAATCTGCTTGTAGAATAAAATGATCCCTTATTTCCAAGAGTAAATGCTGTTTGGATATAAAGATTTATAGACAAAATAATACCCTTTACAGTAAAAAGTGGAATGGAGGAGAGTGGACTTCCACTTGCCAGCACCTGCACTTCTCTTGCTGTTGGATCCCGCTCTGCCTCCCAGATAGTAAGCTCGACAAATAGGGGAATTGTTGCCCTGACCAGAGCAGCTCTCATTCAGTGACTGAAGCACTGACTGGTGGGAGTTGATATGTAAATGTGCCAGCTCCCTTACCCTTCTGGGGTGCATGGCCTACATTGGCTTTCAGGGTTTCCCCAGGGGTATTAGGCTCCACTTATACATGGTAATAGCTGGCTTCCTAACATCCTGCTCTGGCTGCTCCTCCTAAACAAACAATTTGCATTTGAATCCCTATCTCAGGGTCTCCTTCTGTGTGAGGCCAAACTAAGATAGGAAGTTACGGAGATTTGACTTACTACAGGGTGGGGCCAAAGTAGGTTTATTGTTTTGAGTACACGAAACACAGAGTTTATTCTTGTATTATTTTTCATACGAATAACTGTAAAACTACTTTTTCTCAACTCTGCATATATATGTTTTAGTCAAAAGGAAACCTTTTATAAGTACCTGTGCCAGGTATTCTTAAGCACATGACAGATATAAATCTCATAAATCCTTTTGAAATTTTCTGAGCTAAGGTACTAAATAAAACTTGCATATTTGAATTTTCTGCAATAGTAGAAAACAAATGATTTCAACGTTCTTACCTTTTTATTTTAAATTAAATTTAAAACTGAGTAAATCCATAACTATATTAAGGTTTTTAACTTAGAGGTAAAACTACATGTAATGTAAGTTCACTTGGGAGACAAAAGTATTACATACTTAACTATGTCATTATTTTTACATTGGTTTTCAGTTTTAGTTCATTTATGCTCCAGTTTCTTTTATTAAACCGGAATAATTATAATGGTTACCACTCAGTTTTATGGAATTATAAATGTTATTGATATTTTAATAATACAACTAATTCACCTTATTCTATTTTTATGTCAACTGATGGTTGTTGGCACCAATTCAACACCAACAAGAATCCCCAATTTGGGGTGTGGTGAAGGAAAAACTTTATTTAGTGCAAAACAGCTCAATTATGATACAGCATGGCTGTGAAAACAGCACAGCTATGAGGTAGCCCTGGGACCAGGCAGCCCTAGGCCATGTCCCTCTCCAGCTAGACAATTGGGCTCTGCTCTTTAATGTTCCCCAAGCAAGAGGGAAGCTGGCTTATATGATCAGGAGACCCCACCCTGGTCCCTGGTATTCCATATAAATAAGGGCTCCAAATCCTCATAGTTTGATTGGTCCAAAAGGCACTATCCTGAGTGGTAAGCATTTAACCATTCTGATTGGCCAGAGCTGTGCATCTCTGATTGGCTGGGGAAAGGCCTCAGTCCTATTGGTTGAAATAGGATTACAGGAACTCCTTTGTAAGAGTTGGCTGAAATGGTAGAAATACAGTGCAGGCAGGCAGTTCAATGCAGAGACAGGCAGTTCAGCGTGAGCTTCTCTGTGAAGTTCAGTTTGCATGAGAGGCCCCTGTATTGAAAGAGCAGCTAGGCCCTTGTATTGTTGTTTTTTTAAAAATTTTGAACCCAGTTAACCACCAGGACTCCTTCTTAGTAGATGTCCCCCCCCACCCCCCGCCAGGGTTCACATTTATTATAACAAAATGACCTAAAATGTATTAAAATGCACTGTGGTATAATGGCATGTAATAAGAATGAAACATTTTCTCACTAAAACATGAAATTTAAAATCAGATTGCCTGGGTTCACATCCTGGTTCTGACCATTTTCTAACTTTGAGCAAATCATTCCTCTGTGCCTTAGTTTCCTTATCTGTAAAATTGGGATGACAATTGTTCCTAATTTATAAGGTTTTGTGTGGATCAATGAAATCATCACTGTATAGCACCTAGCCGTGCCTGGCATATAGTAAGAACTCAATAAGTGGTAGCCATTACCTTTCATTGTTATTACTCCTCGGTTTGGGTTATATGGTGTCTGTCTCTAGTTCTCTTCAGGAGCATTTTTGTTGTTGTTCAGGGCTGGGTTATCCCCTGAGAAAGTGTAAACCACCATGGATCAGCATGCTTCTGCTAGGGTGCAACTATGTTTCTGTGAGTACATCAGAGTTTCTCAGTCCTTGCACTTTTCACCCACCATTGATCACTTATTGAAGCAAGAAATGGAAGACAATCATGTTATTGAAGCACAACAAGAAACCTTCCAGAAATGAAACACTTTCCTGAGTCTTGGCAACAGTAGGATGCTAATGATGAGGGAAGAGAATAGTTAATTCAGTCATTTTCCCCCCTACATCTTCTTGTCTTGTAGCTTCACAGTGACATGGCAACTGGATAATCACCATCAGACTTCCGCCTTCTCCTTCCCTCCTCCTCTATCTTCACTGTTTTCCCATTATTTTAGTCTTTATTACTCATTATATAATGTGTAATCCTATATAATAAAGAGGTAATATGCAAATTAACCCCCACGCCCTCACAAAATGGCTGCCTACAACAGGTCGGCAGGGCGTTAGTGAGGGACAACCAAACAATTGAACAGCAGGCTGTGTGGGGCGACCAGGCCGGTGGAGGGGCCGTGAGGGGTGACCAGGCTAGCATGGGTGGGCATTTGGGGATGACCAGGCCGGTAGGGGGGCAGTTAGGGGAAATTAGGTTGGCAGGAGGGGGGAGCAGTTAGGGGGGCCCAGGCCAACATTTTGGGGCAGTTGGGGGTGACCAGGCCAGCAGAGGGGAGCAGTTGAGGGCTACCAGTCTGGCAGGGGGCAGGGGGCAGTTAGGAGCAACCAGGCTGGCAGGGAGGGGGAAGTTGGGGGTGACCTGGCCAGCAGTGGGGAGCAGTGAGGGGCTATCAGGCTGGCATGCAGAGGCAGTGAAGGGTGATCAGGCCAGCAGGGGGAGGTCATGTAGGGGCGACCTGGCAGACAGGCAGGTGAGTGATTAGAAGCCAGCAGTCCAGGATTGTGAGAGGGATGTCCATGGGGTCCTGGATTGGAGAGGGTGCAGGCTGGGCTGAGGGGACCCCCCATGCACGAATTTCGTGCACTGTGCCTCTAGTATTATATACTTATGTATAATATTATAAGGGCATGCATTTGCTTTAGCTGTTTTCTTCCTTTCAAACTTGTATCCCTTTGGTGAGTCATCAATTGACTTACTGTGTGTGTTTTTAATCTCTGATTCTTTGGATGGCACATGGTAGTTTTTGACAGATGTTATTGTCTTAGTGAAGTACCAAACAATTAGAGTGTTGTGCTTATGTCCTTATCTTCATAAATCTAAGTGGTTTTCCCCATATTTTCCCATGTTTCAAGATTTCCTGGAAATTAAGTAAATATTAACCTTATGAAGTCAAATTAGGAAAAGAAGGCTGAACATAACTTACTCCATTACCAGAAACAGATGGATAGAATTTTTCTCAATGTTCTAAAAAGAAATCCTTTACTTATTTAACGTGCACATATTTACCACATATTATTATCTAACCAGTACTATTTGAGAATTCAAAGTAGAAGGAAAAGGGTATGAAGCAGAAGGAGGAGGAAGAGGAGGAGCGAGGGAGAGGAGGAGGGGGAGTGGGAGGAGAAAGGGGTAGACACCTGGAACCCTTCATAAGCTTATACTCTTTGGGGAAATGCTTAATTAGAGGTAAATAAATAGAGAGTACAAATGGCATAGTGCATTAACTACGATCCTGCCCCCACTGCGGCTTGGACTCAAATATTAAATGGGTTCATACCTTCCCTCAGTTTGTGGATAATATGTGAGAGCATAAATAAATCTTTTTTTTAATCCATACATGAGGATATTTTTTTATTGATTTTCAGGGAGAGGGAGGGAGAGGTAAACATCAATCAATTGCATCCTCTACATGCCCAAACCATGGATCAAACCTGCAACCTAGGTATGTGCCCTGACCAGGAATCAAACTCGCAACCTTTTGTTGTATGGGACTAATTGATCCACCCAGTCAGGGCAAGTAACTATTTTAAAATATACATATTTTAAAATATATTTACAAGGGAGAGGAGAGAGAGCTAGAAGCATCAGTGATGAGAGAAAGTCATTGATTGGCTGCCTCTTGCACACCCCACACTGGGAATCAAGCCTGCAACCTGGGCAGGTGCCCTGACCAAGAATCTAACCGTGACTTCCTGGTTCATAGGTTGAGGCTCAACCACTGAGCCACACCAGCCAGGCAACAAGAAATCATTTTTTTTAAAAAATTCTGATTCTGGTATTGAATTCTTGGGGAATATCAGGAGTCATTACTTCTTCCACATCCCCCCACTCCCAAATTAGAAGTGATATAACTGAGTTATGGATGATCCTCAGTCAAATTCTCCTACATGGATCTGAAGTCCCTGTCAATCACACAACTGAAGATGTTTCCTTACGGGGGGGAAGTGAGTGGAATTAGCCTATTGTTACTGTTCTTTATTGCAAAAAGGATCTCTGGGGCTTTCCCAGAAAGGTAAATTTCACAAACTGCAACACATAGAGCAAGTGGTTTATCTTTGCTGTTTTATCGCCACTTTTGTAGAATAGAAGGGGCCCACCCATTGAACCCTCTTCAAATGAGGACATAGCATTATCTTTGTAGCACAATGGCCCATCATTTTTATCACATAAGAGGTAGGATAGAACATCACCTGTTCCTGTGAGGCAATAACATGAATATGCATATAACTATGACTCACCTCCCAAAATAGAGATTTGGATCTGCTTTGGCATTTGGAAAAAAAAAACTCACCAACAGAGGACCAAAAACCTGTATGTGTAATATCAAACACTGCATAATATTGTTGTGAGTAGCGATAAATAGAGGGACGATAGAGAAATTGACTGGCTTGGAGTCCTCAAACTTCTGTCTCATTCCTTACTCAGAACCAAAATGGACCCAACTCAGAAAAAGGAGTTGTGGCTGAATTTGCCAAGTGGATTAAATAAACGTAAATAAGAATATTCAGGAGGCTTCACAAAAGATGTGAGTCATGAGCTAAACTCTGATAAGTTGGGAAGATTCCGACACTCCAAGTATACCATCAGGGTTGGGTTCAAACCTTACAAATAGAAAAAAGGGGGGGGGGATTTATACTGATAGAAAGAGAAGGAGACATTTTCAATGAATCACCTTGAAGACAGCCTGAGATTTACTTAGAATGAGACAAAGGGGATCTCGTCAAAATTTACTCCAAATTTTATTATATCCTTGAGATCAATATGGAGTCAGCTTAGGAAGGACAAGGATGAGGTAGGTTTTAAATACTTGATTGTAAGGTGCTGATGTGACTTTGAAGAGGCCTGTCTTTTGGATGGGTGGAAAAATAAAATTGGAGCACACTAATGGGGTAAGATAGGAATGGAGAATTAGAGATTATCCATGTAGATGTTCCAGCTAGAATCATAAGAGCTGAAAGTTCTCTCTAGAGTTCACAGAGCGATGAGTATAGAGGGCAGATAAGAGAACTATAGGAACCCATATAATATGGCAGGTGAAGAAGGAAGACAAGTGAGAATAGGACAGAAATAATAACTTTCCCAAAGTAGATATTTTTTAAAACGTTTAATCCACCATGCTAAAATCTGAATTATTTTTCTTTTCTTAATTAAAAAGTACTACTGAACAAAAACAGACCCAGAGACAGAGAAACATCGATCAAATGCTCAAACCTCAGAGGGAAGGTAGGGGAGGGGGGGGGGCAGGGGGGGAGATGAATCAAGAGACTTGTATGCATGCATATAAGCATAGCCAATGGATGCAGACAACAGAGGGTGAGGGTGAGAGCAGGATTGGGGGGGTGGGGGGACAACAGGGGGATAACCACACATTTGTAATACCTTAATCAATAAAAGAAAAGTACTACTATAAAGTTGTCATAGGAGGAGGTGATCAAAGTATATGATTTTCCATTTGAATGTTTAAGCACTGTTTTAAAAATTATAATTTATTTTCTCTATCTAAATAAATATTTCCCACTTATTTATTTATTTAAAAATTTTTAACGTTGACATAATTGCAGTTGTCCCCCTTTTCCCTGCCTTTGCCCACCTCCACCCACTCCCACTTCCCCCTCCCTTGGCCTTCCTCAAACTGTTGTCTGCGTCCATGAGTTATGCATATATGTTCTTTACTCTTTGCAATAGCATGGATGGACCTGCAGCGTATTATGCTGAGCGAAATAAGCCAGTCAGAGAAAGACTAATATCACATGATCTCACTAATATGTGGAATCTAATGAACAAATAAACTGATGAACAAATGGAACCAGAGGCAGAGATACATGGGACAGACTGACTGGTGCCAGGAGAAGGGGGATGAGGATGACTGGGTAAAAAAGGTGAATATTTACTTTTAAAACTAACTTTGTATTCATAAGCTCCATAACACCCCAAACTATAATACATTCATGATATACCCAGGTTTTATTCTTTTGAGGTGGAGGGTAGATTTGAATGAAAATAAAAACTATTGAGCACCTGCTTTCTAAGTGGGATTTCATCCTCAAAACAACTATTCAAATTAAGTATTATTGTGCTTGTTGTATCAGTGATGACACTGACGCTCAGTTTCCAAGTTCATTCTGTTGGTAAGTGGTAGAGCTGGATTCAATGGCAGGTTGTCAAGTTTCAGAGCCTATGCCCTTCCCATTATGCTCCATGGTAAACAGAAATGTGGAAAACTAGGATAAGATTGGGGATTTTAAGCACACAACACACCAATAAAAATGTAGTGTTAAGGGACAATGAGTATTTGCACAGAACACACTCCTATTTTGTTTCCTTTTTCCTAGAAATTTTACTAATTTTTCATTCCTATGCAAATACACAGGTTTCTCATGCCATCTCAAAAGCAACAGTATATACATGTAATATTGAAATATTCAGTGTTTCTGACCGCATACCATATTGCAGCTCATTTATTGATCTAAAATAAATACAATGCCATCGCATTGATAAAAGTGAGTATACGAATTGCTATTAAGAAATGTCAGAGAAGAAGGCAATAAATGTGTTAATAAAGTCATAAGGCCTATGTCAAAACTAGTTGAATATCTTTCATTAAAGCAAATGCTTTGTCCATAGTCATATGAAGTGTGCGAATTTGGACTCTTTGGCTTATCTCCACTTTTACTCAGCAGGCATCTGTCAATTCTCTGTGGCAAGATGTCCATTGGCTGATGCCCAGGTCCTTATGTAACAGGAAGAAAACAGCTAAAGCAAATGCATGCCCTTCCCAAAAGAGAATTTCTGTTGTGTATAAATACAGTCGCTCCAAGGTCTTCCATTATATTAAATGTTTCCACCTCTCAAATGTCCTTTTAGAGTATTTCATGAAAGCGGACATAATTACCCTTGAAAGAATGAATGCCAGCGGTTCTCAACCTGTGGGTCGCGACCATCGGAAAACACATATAGGATATCAGATATTTACATTAAAATTCATAACAGTAACAAAATTACAGTTATGAAGTAGCAACGAAAATAATTTTATGGTTGGGGGTCACCACAACATGAGGAACTGTATTAACCCCTTCCCCTGCAGAAACGTGTATACTCGTTTTCACAAAATGTTCTTTTTCAGTCGTCGACGAGTATACTAAGAAAATATGGTAAAAAAATATGGTTTATAGGAAGACGAGTTACACACTGTTTTCATAACCAGCATCAAAAATACTATATAGAACCAAAATAAAAAAATTAGTCTGAAAAAGAAACGTTTTTAACAAAAAAATTGTTGGGGAAGGGGTTAAACTGGACCAGAGGGCCGGAACAAAAGCAGGGATGGAGTGTTTGTGTGAACTAATATAAATTCAAAGTAAACATCATTACATAAAAGGGTACGGTCTTTTTTTTTTTTAGTTTTATTCATTTCAAATGACGGGAGCCGTAGTTTGCCCACGGCTGCCCTAGACTATGCCCTAGGCCCTATATTCTAGGCCCTAGACTATGCATTGGCTTGCCCAGTCTCCCAGCTGGCTGGTGAAAGAGCACAAAGAGGAATTGTCTACCTCTCAGTTCTTCCTGCTTTGCAACCTTGCACAGCCTCACACCTACACTGGCTATTGGTGTTTCCTTTCTTTAAAAAACACAGAGAAACAAATATGTGCTATATTAAAGGAGAATGGGTTAGAAATTCCCCATGCTGGACTGTCTCTGACCCTGGAACATGATTGGCAGAACACAGCCATTTCCCACAACGGCATGAGACTGCCATATCCTAGAAGAGTTCCATTTCAGTTCCTCTCTTACATGATTTGACCTATAAAGAACAGTTGTGTGCAGCAGCTTGTTAGCTGTTATAATGTATAAAGTGGCTCAGGAAAAACTAATTATAATATCTAGTACAATTTCATGTACACAAGCAATGCTGTGTAAATATTTGATGATAACAATGTTTAACATCTATTTGAAATGTGCTCCAAGCGAATACAAGCATGGTTATGTTGCATGATCACATCTCTGCTCCAGTCACATGCTTAGGGTAGCAATCTATCTTCTGGACTGCCTTTGGTGGAGTGCTAATTAGAGGCGATGAAGGAAATGTGTATCTTCATGTCCTTGCCAGATCTATGTTTCTTTTGCTCAAGTTCTCCAGCTTTTAAAATCATGAATATTATGTCATAGTATATTTTTAACTAATTTCTGCCTCTTCTTGTCATGCCCCACCCTCCCCCAAAATGGTGGGGAAGAGTTGGAAACAGGACTGTTTGTAATTCAAGTAGACCCCACTAGAGTGCACCATATGATCCAAAAAGCTCATTTAACAAGTTTTCAGTCTCAGAATGGAATCATAACTTTAATCATCAAGGAACAGTGACTGGACATTTAAGCAAATGGGAGCATTGAAAAATGGTGGCTCGGAAAATTATTGAGAACAAGCCCACAGAATGTATGTTTACTGATTTTTTAAAATATTCTATTCCATGTGAGTCAACTCCTGGGAATGCTAATGTTACATTTTTTCAAATGTAAGTCATTTTAAACATTTTTAACATTTCTGTATCAATAATGAACATGCACAGAATATTTTCTTGAATGTGGATACTAAAGAGTTTTACACTAAAAGTTTGATGGGCATCTATTTTATGTTCTGATAGAATGGTGAGAAAAGGGTGCCATGTTTCAGGACAAGAGAAAACAAATCAGACACCAGAAAACCTGAGCATTAAAAGAGAAGTCATGGAAGCCTGAAGCATTAAAACTTGGTTTAAGGATATAGGTGGTTTTAAACAGAAGATAAATTCGCCCAGAGCCCTTGAGGTAAAAGGTAAGGAAAATGAAACACCCAGCTGAATGGACGTTAAGGGATTAGGTGGTGCTCGGGGGAAGAGAGTCAGTAGCAACCCTAGAACACAATGGCATTCTCTGGGTTCTTAGAAACCTGGTGGTGTTCTAAAGGTTAACAATATAATGAAAAGTTGACATTGAGAAACATATCAGAGCAGGGAAAAGGAGAAATACTTAACATATGAACTATTAGTGCAAGGAAGTGATTGGCTGCTGCAAAACCCAACCTGAGGGATCTTTACACTGTTCTTACCTCTGTCCCACCACGGAAATCCTGCTCAGGGGGCAAATCATATGCTTGGAAACTGCTCCTCAGGAAGAGGCAGAGTGTGGTCAAGACTTGGGAGGAAATGAAGGGGGACTGGGAGAAACGGCTCCTGGGCTACATAATTCTGAGAAGTGTTAGAGAACACTGCTAATGATTTCATTCAAGAGAATGAAAGAGAATCAAAGAAATTGGAAGGCTAAACACCAAAAGCATAGGCCAGTCAAGGGGACGTTGTGCAAATACAGCAGGCATACATGCCCCACAAGGTTTAGATTAGTTGTTATTTTTAAAATTATCTTAGAATGGCTGGGCCACAGAATTCATCTGCCCAGAAATAATCACAAATCATCAAATCTTCATGCTTATTTTTTTAAATGATACAGTAATGCACTGCAAGGGGCTTCAGATAAGCCATGTATATAACTAGATACCCCAGTTTAACTCCTGTAAAGGCGGTCAAGTGATACATCACAGCCATTGAACAGGGTAACATGGCCAGATGAGTTTGAAAATATTGAAACCAAGACTCTAATAAACATTTATTACTTGACAGTTTAAGGATATCTCTCTGGATAAGAAGAACACGACAATTTAGAGAGGAGTTTAATGTTCTGGCAATGTTTAGGAAGGTGCTAATAGAACTGACTGAGCTTTGTGGTCTGCGGGAAAAGCAGTAATTCCACACTGGAAAGTAGGTCTCAAGGTCAGGATAGACATCCCCAGGTAGGAAGCAAACAAGCAAACAAGATAAACATCTGCAGAAACACCGCACAGCAGGGCATCCAACTAGAATGGGACTGGCCACATCCCATGCCTTCACTGCCCTGGAAAAACCCAACATTTACAATCACTGAGTGAGGCTGGGGCCTTGCTTGGAACCATATTTTCACAGAATGACTGCCCTCTAGATACTGACTGCATGTTTCACCCATATGAATACAACTGCAATTACAATTTATGAATAATTTAAGTTGAATCGAAATCTAAGTAGCGAGAGCTCTGAGAACAAGTTGGTAATTGGAGTGTTTACTTTTATTTAAAAATCAGAATTTTTTTTTCAAGATATAGTATTTTGTTTCTAAGTTAACACTTATCCAGTCTTAGTCATTTTGCTTTCTTTGCCCGTCTGAACAATCTCTCACTTAAAATTCTTTGTAAACCAGTTAAAGTTAGTATGAGGCTGTTCAAAACATACTTTAAAAAAAACTATCAGATTATTTCGAAGAACTAAATATACAAAGTTAAAGAGCAGTCAGATCATTTTGTAAAAGGAACAAGAGGAAAAGAAAGCTCTTGAAGATATCTATGACGTAATGTTGCATGAAAAAAAATGGCCAATAGCATGTATAATCTCACCTCTTTTAAAAAGAGATAGATAAATTATAGATAGATTACACATGCACACGGCTTAAAGTATACCAAAATACACCACAATTATTTTATATTAACAGTACTTAAATACAAGTGGCATATTTATGGCTGATTTTCCTGTTTCTTCTTTTTACTTATTTGTATTTTCCTTATTTTCTATAGTTACTGTGTATAACTTTGAAATTAGAAAATAATAAAAAATGTATTTAAAAATAAAACTACTCATTTTCACCTAAATGCCCCTGGCAGAGTTGAGGATGTCAGTTTGATGACTCAGAGGGTACTGTCGGATCTGACTGCTGTATTTTGGGAATTTTTTTTCTTTTTAGTGAGTCATGGCAGTTTACTCAGAGTGAAATGGGGCAGAGGGCCAAAGGCAGGCACTTTCCTGGTGGAGCTCATCACTTTAGGCCCTCCCCTCACCCTACCCAGATCCTCAAGAGCACACCAAACCTGTTGGCCCCAGTAGCCCATCAGCAGGATGACTATTTTACAGACCCTGCTGTCCACCAGGCCTTGTTCCACCTGTGCCTAATCTGTCTTGACTCCCACTAGCCGAATTCTTTTCTTCATTCTTTTTTTAAAATTTAATATTTGTATTTAAAATGTTTAATGCTGACATTATTGCAAGTGACCCCTCCCCTCCCCTTGCTCACCTCCACTCCCTCCAACTCCCCCTCACTTGGCCGACACCAAAATATGGTCCGTGTCCCTGTCGTATGCATATATGTTCTTTTGCTAACCCCTTCACCTTCTTTATCCAGTCAACCCCACCCCTTTCCCCTTGGGCACTGGACAGCCTGTTCCATGTATCCATGCTTCCAGGTCATTCTTATCTCTAGCCTTGACACTTACGTAGGTAACAACTTATGTCTTTCTGACTGGCTTGTCTGTGTTCTGACTAGACATTGCACAGGATACTCCTCTCTTTTTGAAGATATTTTGAGGGGTCCTTTGTGGCAAAGGATTAGGGGTACAGCTCCTGGCCTGGCTGAACTATTCGAAGAGTTTTGTTGAGGATTCAAGTAAACAGTCAGTACTGGTGAGAAGATGTCCAGCTGTAATGGAGCTGGCATGATGACTGGTGGGGAAAGAGAAGGAGTGTGATACAAGAAAGCTAGACAGGGTAGGGCAGTGGTTCCTGGGGAGGTCTATCCACAGGATCAAGACTCTTGCTGCTAAGTTGGGTTTTGAGGACAATCTTCGATCTTGAGGCAAGGGCCAAACAAGAAAAAGGCAGAGCCCCAGTACTCATATCATAGAACTGGTGAAATAGGCAAGTTAATGGAAGAAGGGCTCAGAATGGAAACCTAGGCAGGGTCCCGTGACCTTAAGAAGTAGGGCCCTTGTCCTAACCGGTTTGGCTCAGTGGATAGAGTGTCGGCCGGCAGACTGAAAGGTCCCAGGTTCAATCCTAGTCAAGGGCATATACCTTGGTTGTGGGCACATCCCCAGTAGGAGTTGTGCAGGAGGCAGCTGATCAATGTTTCTCTCTCATCGATGTTTCCAACTCTCTATCCCTCTCCCTTCCTCTCTGTGAAAAATCACTAAAATGTATATTTTTTTAAAAAAAAGATAAATCTTATCACTTTTTCACCATTTTATTACCCTAAGCTTAAACCCCTTGTCTTGTTAATTTTCTACAAATGTATTCTTTCTTTGTCTAAA
>NW_006297811.1:2595233-2597485 GCF_000327345.1 Myotis davidii | reverse complement strand
TGCACCTTAGTATTTGACTTCAGCACTGCGCCTCCTCTGAGTCTCGGTATGCATTTCTCTTTCCTCCTAGTTGTAGGACTTCCACTCAGCCAGCGTTCCTGTGGTTCTGGGTGATGTCCATTCCGTCTTTTAGTTGTATTTTTGAAGTGGTTGTTCGAGGCAGCAAACTCCAGCGTTAACCTATTCCGCCATCTTGGTTCTCTCTCAAAATATATTTTTTAAAAAAGAAGTAGGACCCTAAGAAGTAAGGCTACAGGAGAGCTCAAAGGCAGGAGCCTCACTCTCAAAATATAAATAAGAGGAAAGCTGCAACTGTAAGATCAACCAAGACAAGAGCTTAGTACCAAGTCTCACTGTGGTGGGTGGAGGGTAGAAATGAAACAGATAGTATTGGCTCAAAAGCTGGGATTAGTGAAAGAGCAAGGCCAGGAAGAGGCTTGGAGAACAAGCAGGGAGCCTACATTGAGACTCCAAAGGGGAAATGGATGAAGAAATAGTACAGTGGATCAAAATCAGAGAATTTTGGATGATATCAAGTATTATTCAACCTTATTAAATCACTTGAAATTAGTTTTTAAAGTAAGCTAATACAGATAAAGTTAAAATCCTTTTTATAGAAAAATATTTTATTTTATTGATTTTTAGGGAGAGAGAAGAAGGAAGAGGGAGAGAGAGAAACATCAATAGGCTGCTTCCTGCACTCCCCCCACTGGAGATTGAGCCCCCCAATCCAGGCAAGCTAACCTACCGGTCAGCATATCTACCCCCTGGTGGTCAGTGCACGTCATAGCAACTGGTCAAATGGTTGAATGAACATTCAGACACTTAGCATATTAGGCTTTTATTATATAGGATTTTTATGTGTCCTAACTCAGACAAGCTCAGGCCAGAGACATATAGTAACTGAGCTGAAGTGGGGACCTCTAGGGGTATGTCAGAGAGCCAGTTTCAGCCTGATCCTGCAGGCTAAGCTGAGGGACCCCGCTGGTGCACGAATCCGTGCACTGGACCTCTAGTACTAATATAATAATATAACTTGTGAATGAGGGTATTTCACAACTCCAGTCTTCAAAATCTTTAAGCCAAAGTCTTTTCTTCTACATTTTATAATGCAGAATCTAAGACTTAAAAGGGGTACCCATTTGTGTCTTTAAATAGAATGGGATGTGGAGGTGTGGCGGACATAGTTCATCTATCCTCTTCTTGTGGAGATTAGAATATGCCTACATTAATGCAAAACTACCTGAGTATCTTTCCCAAATTTTACCAAAGGAAAAAAATCTTTGCCAACCACTATCTTCTTCCCCTCAGTAACATATCTATTTAACAAACACAAGCGTTGTTACATTTTATTAATGTCCTAATAGATTTTGTCCAAGAGAGATGAGCTATTTCAATGCAATATGGAACTAATTTAGAGGGAAATCATTATGTTTTCTTGGCTACATGAGGCTACCCTACTTCAGAAAAAAACTGGAAATAGATTCCATGCTGTTTACAGCAAAAAACAACAAATAACTCATATTTGAAATATGCATTTCACTAGAGAAAGTTTCTATTTTTTTACATTGTGACAGTAAGTATTCTGTTGTGTTCCAAACACTATAAGAAGTAAAGACCATCTATGCACTTCTTGGATGTGCTGATTGATGTTCTGCTGTCAGGTTAATGAGACGAAGGGCATCTTAATGAGCCTTTTAGTAAAGAAGTGAGTACATTTAAAGCAAAATCATTGGTCACATGGCTAGTGTCTTTCCTAGGAAAGAAGCAAAGAAATAGCAATGAACTCATTGTGCCCACAGCCTCCTAAAACTTCCAAATTTATGCATTTGAAAGACCATACTTTGGCGACATGCCATTTCAAGTCCACTTAAGGAAGGAGTCAGTGTCTCCCTGCCCATGACAGTTTGTCCCTTTAAGGAAAGGCCATGGCAGATGGCTGAGGATTTCAGAGACTTCATAGTTTGATTAATTTTGGTATCGGGAAAGGCCATGGCAGATGGCTGAGGATTTCAGATACTTCATAGTTTGATTAATTTTGGTAATTTTGGTTTGATTAATTTTACCAGTGAGATTAGATAAGATACTTCTCAGGTGAATATATCTAAACAGTATGCATAGTGGTAAGCATGTAAGTCCTGGAAAATGACATACTGTACATAAAGCACAGACCAACTGCTCGATAGACATGTAATCCTGGACAACTTAATGTCTCTAGGCACCATTTTCCTCATTTGTAACATGGTGATAAT
>NW_006297811.1:2593933-2594798 GCF_000327345.1 Myotis davidii | reverse complement strand
CTCTATATGTTAAAATAATGGTTTTGGATATATTAAGTAAATCTATTTTTAAAATTAATTATGCCTTTATTTCTACTTTTTTGAGTGTGGTTTCTGGAAAACTTAATATTACATATATGCTTCACACTTGTCTCATGTTATATTTCTAATAGAGGCCTGGTGCATGAATTTGTGCATTGGTGAGGTCCAGCCAGGGCTCTCCCGATCGGGGCTGATTGGGGGCAGGAGCCAATTGGGCCCTGATTGGGCTGGTTGGCCACCACAGTTTGCGTCATAGCGACCAGTCGTTCCAGTCATTCTGTGGTTCCAGTCGCTTGGCTTTTATGTATATAGATTGGATAGCACTCCCTAAGGCACTTTCTAGTAAATTTCCCCCCCACAAAACTTATTTTAAATCAGACTTTAAAAAAGGCACCAGACTTTTTACCAAAGACCTTAAACATGTCAAGATAGACATCAGGAGAATCAGGCATGACTTGTAAGATTATTTACTTTGAATCAATGACAGGGCTATGCATGAGTGATGGAGAAATTAATGCAATAGGATTCTTATCTTTAAGGAGAACAAAATTTTAATAGGAGAGAAAACACATAGGCAAATAATTGTAATAAATTATAATCTACACTAATAAAAGAGAAAAATGGTAATTGGCGTACGACACTACCCTTTTCATTGGCTATTCAGGGCTATATGCAAATTAACTGCCAACTCAGATGGCAGTTAACTGACAACAAAGATGGTGGTTAATTTGCATATGTAGGCACAATGCAGGGAGGCGAAAGGGAAAGCAGGAAGAAGCCCCTGCCACTGACAGTGATCGGAAACCCAGTGGGGAGCTAAGAGCTGGGGGGCAGGGCAAAGGGG
>NW_006297811.1:2581046-2593174 GCF_000327345.1 Myotis davidii | reverse complement strand
GGAGCTAATTTTGCCTTTTTTTTATGGGTAAATGATGGCTGTTAGAGTTCCAAGAAACACAGTCTCCATCGGGACACTCCCCCCCCCCACACACACACACAAACACACCCAGTGCACGAATTTCGTGCACTGGGCCCCTAGTAAAAACATAATAGGTTTGGAGCTAGACTAATTTTCAAATAGATACAAGCACAAACAGAAAAGGATAATTAAATGCACTTCCCAGAATGGTGTAAGTGGTTAGTGGCAGGATTGAGTCTTAGAAATATGTGCTTCTACCTTCCGTCCACTGTCCACACCTCAGCATCTTAATACCTTGGATTTACATTGACATGATCTTATGTTACATACACAAATTGCTCTCACTTTTCATAAGACACCGTGCCCTCCCTTCTGTTTGGTTAGCTGGGCCATAGGTATTGGCACAGGCTCTCAGTGTATCTGCTTTAGTAAAGCATCAGTGCTCCCATTGGCAGTGATAAGGAGAAGTGCTAAGGTAATCAGGAGTGTCTAGAAGAAAAAAATATAAATTTTAAGAATGGCCAATCAATATACAATTTCTGCCACCTAATAGTTTTTCAAAGTTATCTGCATCCTGGTGTAAATCCTGTCTACCTAAGTGGGAAGAAATGATGGAAATGAACAAATGGTCAGGGAGTTCAGCAGTATAAGGGGCTGTGACACAGGAAAAGAATGTTATAATGTTTCGTCACAAGTGACAAGGGAATTTTCTATATTTAGCACTGAATTTTTGAGATGTGATAACACTTTCAAAAATGTCAATATTTAATAGAAACAAGAAATAATTAGAGGGGGAAAATCAATACACTGCTTGCTAGGGCAACTCTATAATGAGTATTGGTTCTAAAATCAAAGTTACTTCTAAAGAGGAGTTGTCAGTGGAAAAGTTAAAATTAGAATAGCTGTTTGAGGACTGAGTGAGGGAAAGAAACGTCAGGCAGGTAGCTTCAAAATATTTGAATGAAGTTTGAGGTAGGGAGCTGTCTGTCTTGCTTTTTGGTAGAAACCTAAAAACATCTTAAAAGTTCTTGAATCCTCTTTATGACAAGGTGGGGAGTAAATCAATGAATTCAGTGATATGAAAGAAATAAACACATTCTTTCACTTAAAGGAAGAGTCATCTTAGGGAAAGGACACATTAAAAAAGCATAAATAAGGAGAATAGCTTTTTTTTTTTTTTGCTCATCTCTCATGAAGATGCATTCCATTTGCGAGAACTGATTTATGCACCAATAAAAACATTGCTTCTCTTCCTCAGGACCACAAAACAGCTATAGTTTCGTTTTGTTTCATCTCTCACAGCTCCACCGATTTTGACATGGTATATATTACATACCAAATGGAACATAATGCACCAAATATAATCATCCCTCAACACAAACAACTACTACCTTCACATTGTGGTCTGGGAGAGACCACAAAACAGTGTGTCATTAAATATTCAGCACATGTCCTCCATTCTCTTTGTCAGGAACTGAGTACTCCAGTGGAGTGCACTCGAAGTGTAAAGTTGGTGTGTTTTCCCTAATAACACACCTGCTCTCTAAATAGAGCTGCTTCTATTTATGGAGAAACCAAGCTGAAGTCATATCCTGCCATAAATTCTTTATTCTTCTGAGTTGTGTTACAGTGCATTGCTGCTGCAAGCTAATGCTACGAAGTCCAAGAAAATATGAGTTGATGCATTGACTCCTTTTGGTCAAATTAGTAATTCATATTCCTCAAAATTTTATTTGGGAAAAGCATAAGCCTGTGAATATTCTCCCATTTCTTTTTTGAGGCCAACACTTTGTATTCTGTGAACTCAGAATTCTTTATTTGTGGAGTAATGAGAACTAGGTTCTAGTCTCAGGTTTGCTGCTAATTTGTGATGACACCCTGATCAGGGCACTAAGTTTACTGTCACTCAGGTTTCTCACCTATAAAATGAGATATTTTATGAGATGGTTCCTAGGATCTTTCCTATTTACAAAATTCTCATTAGTTCATGAAATTATATTAGAACACATTTTCTCAGCATTTCTCTGACCACATAAACCATAACCAAATATTGGTAAGTAAGAGATATTTGCAGGTCTTGTGGTAAATGTAAATCAACAAGAAAAACATGATTTATGATTGGGTCTGGATCAAGATTATCTAAAAGCCTCTATCAGTTTCAGGGGAAAAAAATAAATTCAAAGACTACCATGATATGAAACATTAAGTCACAGTTTGGTTTGTTGCATAGTTGAATCTGGTCTGGTTGGAGGTTTTCTAGTGAAGTTTTTTGTCATTAAAATCAGCAGAACTATCGTGCAGATTGAGCAATAACTTTTCTAAAAATGTTTAGAACTCATCTCCAATTTCCCTCTGTTAGACCTAGGGAAGGAATAGACACTTTCGGAAGTGAGGGTCTTGGAAAGGTTGCAGGGAGAGGAACTAGTGACAGTGCCTCTTCTCCCGGAACTGGTTAAACATGGACTAAAACACTGTTCTATCAGTTGTGCTTATACTGAATATAATTCAGTAAAGTTCCCCAGTTAGTTTTCTGAAGCAACAAACTTTATTTTTGGAGTTTTAGGTTCATAGCAAAACTGAGTGAAAAGTACAGAGTTCCCACTTACCCCTTACCCCATGCACACACAGCCTCTCCAACTACCAACATCTCCGCGAGAGTAGTGCATTTATTAACATTTGATAAACCTACATTGACACCTCATTATCGCCCAAAGTCCATAGTTTACATTAGGATTTATTCTTGCTATTAAATAGTCTACGGGTTTTGACAAATGTATAATAACACATATCCACCCCTGTACAGAATGGGCAAAAGTATGTCAGCAGTTGTTCTATGGAAAATAATATATTAATTAATAAATAATAACACAAAAATGAACTCTGTGTTTTGTGTACTGATAAATGTGAACCTACATTTGCTCCCCCTTATAGTATTGCACAGAGTAGTCCCACTGTCCTAAAAATGCCCTGTGCTCTGCCTATTCATCTCTCCCACCATCACCACTAACCTTTGGCAACCATTAATTTTTATACCATCTCCATTGTTTTGCTTTTTCCAAAATGTCATATAGTTGGAACCCTACAGTACACAGACTTTTCAGATTAGCCCCTTTCACTTAGTAATATAGTATTCACTTAAGTTTCCTCCATGTCTTTTCATGGCTTGATAGGTCTTTTTTTTTTATAGCTGAATAATAAATATTCTATTGCCTGGATATACCACAATTTATCCATCCTCTACCTACTAAAGGCATCTTTCAAGTTTTGGCAACTATGAATAAAGCTGCTGCAAACATCTCTGCACATATTTTTGTGTGGATATTAATATTTCAGTTCACTTGGATAAATATCAGAGAGTGCTATTGCTAGATCTTACGGTAAGAGTATGTTTAGTTTTGTTAGAAACTGTAAAAAACTGCCTCCCAAAGTGACTGTACCATTTTACAATCTCACCAGCAATGAAGGAGAGTTCCTGTTGCCCCAAATCCTCACCAGCATTTAGTGCTGTCAGTATTTTGGATTTTGGCCATTCTAATAGGTATGTAGTGATATCTCATTATTGTTTTCATTTGCCAAGATATATATATATATGGCCCAGTGCACAAATTTGTGCATGGGTGGGGCCAGCCGGCCCGCCCCAGTGGGGGCTGATCAGGGATGGGGCCGGCCAAGGGGTGGGGCTGTGGCCGGCTCAGGGGAGGAGCCACGGATATTTGTGGGGGGCTGATCAGGCCCAATCGGGCCAGTTGACCTCCCCAGTGCATGTCATAGTGAACAGTCATTCTGGTCATTCCGGTCAATTGGCTTATAGATAGATAGATAGATAGATAGATATAGATATCTATCTTCTTTGGCGAAGAGTTTAAGTCTTTTGATAAATTTTTAATCAGGTTGTCTATTTTCTTATTATTGAGATTTAAGAGTTCTCTGTATATTTTGGATAACAGTTCTTTATCAAACGTGTCATTTTCAAATATTTTTTTCCCTGACTATAGATTGTCTTAGATTGTCTTCTCATTCTCTAAACATTGTTTTTCACAAGCAGAAGTTTTTATTTTTAATGAATTCTAGCTTATCACTTATTTCATAGACCGTGCCTTTGGTATTGTATCTAAAAAGTCCATCACCACACAAAAGCCCATGTAGGTTTTATCTTAGTTATTTTCTAATATTTTTATAGTTTTGCATTTTACATTTAGGTCTATGATCTATTTTGAGTTAATTTTTGTGAAGGATGTAAGATCTGTCTACACACATTTTTTTGGCATGTGATCGCCAATTGTTCTAGCACCATTTGTTGAAAAGACCAGCATGTGGGTTGTTGTTTTGTTTGTTTGTTTGTTTTGTCATCAATTCTTTCAGGTTTTCAACAGAGATAATTATGTCATCTGCAAATAAGGCCAGTTTTATCCCTTCCTTCCCAATAAGTATAACTTTTATTTCCCTTTCTTGTCTTATTGCATCAGCTAAGATACATTGAAAAGCAGTGGTGAGAAGGACGTTATTGCCCTGTTCCTGATCTTAGCAGGTAAGGTTTGCATGTATGACCATTAAGTATGATGTTAGCTATAGGATTGTTGTTTTTTTATAGATTTTCTTTTTGAAGTTAAGAAAGTTCCCCTCTATTCTTTATTGAGAATTTTTATTGTGAATGGATGCTGGCTTTTGCAAATTCTTTTTCTGCATCTAATGATATAATCATGTGAATTTTCTTCTTTAGTCTGTTAATGTGGTAGATTAGATTAATTAATTTTTGAATGTTGAACTAGCCTTATATACCAGGAGTAAATCCCACTTGGTGTGGTGTATAATTCTTTTATGTATATTGTTGGACTTGATTTGATTTACTAATAATTTGTTGAAGATTTTTATGTCTATGCTCATGAGAGATACAGGTGTATAGGGTTGTTTTTTTCTGGCAGTATGTTTTTCTCATCCTCTCTGACTTTATCTTCTGAAAGAGATCATAGAGAATTGGTATAGTTTCTTAAATATTTGGTAGAATCCACTAGTGAAGCCATCTGGGCCTGGTGCGTTCTATTTTAGAAGGTTTTTAATTATTGATTCAATTTCTTTAATATATATAGGACTATTTAGATGATCTATTTCTTCTTGTGTGGTACCTATATGCAATGGAATATTATTCAGCCATGAGAAATGACATCCTGCTATTGTGACAATATGGATTAACGTTGAGGGTACTATGACAAGTGAAATAAGCCAAACAGAGAAAGGCAAATATATGATCTCAATTCTATGTGGCATAAAAAAAAGAAAGAAAAGTCAAACTCATAGAAGTAGAGAGTAGAAAAGCTGCTGCCAGGGGCTGGAGAGTGTGGGAAGTGAGGAGAGGTTGGTAAAAGGGTAGAAACTACCTGTTATAAGATGAATAAGGTCTGTATTACATAACTGAAATTTGCTAAGAAAGTAGAACTTAAATGTTCTCACATCCCCCCAAAGCCAAAAAGATAAATATATGATGTGATGAAGATGTTAATCAGTTAGATTATGGGAAACCTTTCACAATGTATGCATATATCAAATCATCACCATGTAACACTTGTAAATATCTTACAATTTTATTTTTCATTATATTTCAATAAAGCTGGAAAAAATATGGAATTCCCCCCAAAATTCATTAGATTTTACACAGCACATGCATTATTCAAGTTATCAGTTTTCTAGCTTCTGCTTTTTATAAAGAAAGAATTCAAGAATTAAATCTGAGTCTCAAAACCCACCATTCTTGGAAATTTTGGTTCTCTCCAAATAAACATGCTCTGGGACTTTTTTCCAAGATAGTTTTTCCATGGGAACTGTCACATAGCTAATGAATCTGTGCTAACACCTCACATTTTAACATATTTTTTTCATTATTTCCTTAAAAGAAAATTAATGTATTAGCCATGCTTCCAACTAGAAGCCAATCATTACTTCTATCAGTTTTTTTTTGGGGGGGGGGGCGTCTCACATAATTATATTAATTCTTATTTACCAACTAGTATCTAAAACTTTTTGAGAGTCCTTCTAACACACTCCTTCAAGATATTCCCACTGCTAAATCTATAAGATAGTGAATAAGAGTTCTACTTTTTGGCATTATAAGTCATAATGATTATTTTACAACAATGAAATAATTGTTCAGATACAGAATTAGGAAGTCTTTGTCCTTCATTTACTATTTTACAACTTCTCTCTGAAAGCATTTATATTTGATTCGTCCATATAATAAAAACCTTTAGCAATCAATTTCCTCAAGCCGAAACTATGTCTTGACTTCATTTATCTTTTGCTATTGAAGGTTGGCTTTTATGAATTACATCAGAAGTTCAATAAAGTATTTAACAATTTTAACTTCTTTAATTAATTTCATCATTTTAGCACCAGAAATTTGTAGTGTTCCTTCAGGTCTTTGTTCATTTCTACATAATTCACAATGACAATACAGTGGCCAGGGTGAGCCCACAGGAGGGAGGAGATACGGATCAGGCCCCCCGGGTCTGGTTAAGTGGAAGAAGGAATGGTTTTCTTTTTCCTTTCTGGCATGGACTAAATCTGAAGCAAGCAGAGAAGCCTAGGGAAGAAGGAAGTTGGTGGTCTAAAACAAGTTGTATTTCCCCTTTTCCTTTCTTTTTCTCCTACTGTTCTGGTCACCAATTCCAGCCTGTGGGTGTTTTCTCCATTTGCTGGAGAAATTCTTTGACATCAGCTGGTTGTCCCCCAATTCAACTCAATTCTGACACTGGAGATAGTATCAGATCCCATGGGTTAAGGGCTCGGTCCTATACGACTGCCCCTCCCCCACTTCAAATGTCCATCATCACAAATCCAGGTTGGCCTCTGTGCTTCTGGCCTACCAGCTATAGATCAGAATTCAACGCTCCCCTTTTTGGGTTTGATTGATTTGCTAGAGTGGCTCACATTTATCAACACAGCAACATTTATTAGTCTCCTAC
The DNA here is from genome assembly GCF_000327345.1 of Myotis davidii. Taxonomy (NCBI): domain Eukaryota; kingdom Metazoa; phylum Chordata; class Mammalia; order Chiroptera; family Vespertilionidae; genus Myotis; species Myotis davidii. Next base: position 2,586,197 of record NW_006297811.1, on the reverse strand, counting down.
TATGGTCAGAGAGGAGAGAGCGATCAAAGAGCAATCCCTCCATGACACCACAACCTCTTATTACAGATTCAAGACAGAAGAGCAGGGTGGGAGTATGCAGATGCACCAGATTAGCTACAAGAGAACCAGCCAGGGTGAGCCCAAGCTTTTACTGGATCTCACTCTGTAGGAACCACAGTTGCTATAGGTTTCCAAATGTTACTGTCTATGGTCAATAGTATGGGTAGGGACACATATAATTTGGGACTGTTTCATTTGGAGGTCCCTCCGGCCTATTTCACCCGCATGATCTCTTAGATCTGTTTACTTGCCAGTGTGTAAGCAATAAAGTTTGTTTAGGGATGAAAAATATAAAACTTCTTCAGAATTATTAGTGGTTACCCGCCCCCCCTCCCCCCCATATGGTTACTGTGCTCTTCAAGTGCAGGTTATCTTCAGCCATAATGGCTCCCTACCAACAGATGTCTTAATTTCTTGTCTCCAGCACAGACAATAGACAGCAAGGTATGGGGCCCGGGGGAGGGAGAGGGGGAGAGAATTGGGAGGGTATCCTTATATTAAGTTTTATACTAAAATAGCCACACTGAGATCAAGCTACATCCCTCTGAGTCAAAGGCCCCTCACATCAAAAGGCTGAGCAAAGTATTTCTGGTTCAGTTCAGGAAAAGAAGAAAAGCCGTGTGTGAATTCAGGTCAACCAGTGAGGAAGGCACAGGAGGAAGAACAATGGTGAGCACCCCACAGGCTTCACAGAGCTGGCAAGCAGGGTATCAGTACATCTAATGGTCAGATGATAGGCTTCAAGGTTCCACTGAAGTGCAGTTGGGAACCATTTAACATGGTTGCTAACAGCTGGTAAACATGCTATCTGACAAAAGAACTCCACAGGGCCAGACATTTTCTGCTTGGGAGGAAGCAGTGCAAAGGCAACAAAGAAGGCAAAGCCCAAAATCTTGTCCTGGAGGTCAAGGCTGACCTGAGGGCACACGTGGAATTCTTGCAGCCAAACAATTGGACTCCTCTAGAAGCCTAGTAAACAATCTGTCTTGGCCGCTCAGCCAGGGCTATAGAAGATGGCCAAGGACAGATTCTAAAAGGTTTTCTGCAGTTTCACTTATGTTGCTTTCTGCTTCCAACCCCCAGAAGACCAGATGTTTCCTCTGAAGGGACCATGCCCCTTGGATCATGATTCCTCTGGGTCTCCTGTCGTCCTCTCCCCAACTTGTTCTATCACCGTGTAGAATACAAGGACATTTTACCACCCTGAAGGTGGGTGAGCTAAAGCGACATGAATCTGTGGCAATGCATTCCTTTGGCATTCCGTTGATGCATGTGATGGCATCTTATGGCAATTTCAGAGGCCTTATCCTACCTTGCATGGACTTCCATCTCGCTTGCAAACCAGAGCTATTTCTCTTCGCTTCCTTGGTTAATAAGAAACTGAAATTAACCTTCTCTTTGAGCTACATCAGAAGTTCAATAGAGTATTTAACATTTTTATACTCACCCGTTTCTAGGTCATATCCACTTAATAACTTGCATCCACTTGAACTGTAACTTAATTTGCTTATAAAATAATCCCAATTACATATCCCTAGGTCAGAAACTCAAAGTTACCCATGTTGAACCACTTCTCCCTGTTCTAAAAACTTCTCTAAAAACTCCCAAGTTTACTTCCAATTTTTCCAATTATTTTTTTCCACCACCCACGGTTTTCTCACTCCCTTGGGAGCCCCCTCTATGAGGCCAACATGAGGTCTGTACTTTCTACTCAACAACATGTGAAGTATCATCGTAGCACCTCTTTACACTGTTCATCTGAACTGTGTTATGGTCTATTCTTCCTTTGATTTTGTTGGGAGATGGGCATATATTTTGTGCCATGTAGTTAAGCTGTATTGGCAGGATGTATGGGAATTCAGTTCACAAGGAGCTGAAATGTAAGTATAGAAGGTCAAAGCCGTGTGTGTGTGTGTGTGTGTGTGTGTGTGTGTGTGTGTGTGTGTGAGAGAGAGAGAGAGAGAGAGCCTCTACAAAAAGATCTTCCACCTGCTGCAGTAAGTAATGCTTTCTAGTCACTTAGTATATTGTTAAATTAAGTCATTTTCCCCTTCTCCTATAGAAGATAGTGATGATCTTTGTTACAAACCTGAACAACCTACATAACATACTTATTCTCTAATCCTCCCCTAAGCAGGACTAGAGTCACCGCTGTCTAAAAGGAAACACCATTCAACAGAGCCATGCCATTCTGTTTAATTACAATGCTTTTTACCAACATCCAGCAGCCTATTAGCAAAGGTACATTTTTAGAACTCTCACCAATAAGCAAATCCATTCTTAGATCACAGACAGAGCTCTGTGTTTCGCACAAAAAGGAATGCATTTATCACACCTATATACTGTGTTTCCCTGTGTTCATCTACTTAAACGCATTTTCTGGAAAAGAGACACATGATTCCGAGTTTTTAAAACCTTAACTAGAATTTCCTAATTGGGCATGCAAACACCTTCTGAAAGTCTTCTGTAATGCTATTTAATTCCTCTTTTATGCTTTAAAATAGTTTTATAACTGGGCAAATAAGCAAAAAAATTAGGGGCATGGGCAGGTTAGAGACTAACTCATAGGCTAGAACAGTAACTTAGCAGGGCTTGAATTTGGGTAACTGCACAGATGGATTCACTGGCGAATTCTCTCCAACAGTTGAAGAAGAAATAATATGAACCTTAGATAAACTTTCTGAGAGTGCAGAGAAACTGGAAACATTTCTCAACTTGTTCATGATGCCAGATAACAAAACCTGACATTATAGGATAAGGAAATTATAGTTCCATCTAGCTCATGAGCATAGATGCAAGAAGCCTTTTAAATAAAGGCCTGGATATCCATGTGGGGGGAAAATGAACCTTGACTCTTAACTCACACTTATTCCAAATGGATTGTAGATCTAAATGTCAAAGCCTTGAGCATAATAAATTCTGGGAGAATAAAACATGGAATATTTATAGAAATAATGGTGAACTTAAGAAGTTCAAAAAAAGAGTAGATTCTACATTCTTCCATTTTATAATAAAGTTCAAAGGAAGATAAAAGTAGTTTATGATGAAATTTTAAGTAATTTAAAATGTTCTTTTTAGAAAGCTCCCAAATGATTCTGATGTTTATCTAGGCTAGGTAACTCAAGTCCCGGGAAGTGAGGTGATTTGGCCACATTCTCTCTTGATTATTAGCATTGTTTTACTTGTGTGAACAATACTGCCTCTGCCACTTGGGATAAAACATTCCACCAGTACTTGATTACATGTGCTATCCATGAACTCTCAAATCTTAAGCTGTTTATACCACCCCCAACAAATCCACTCAATGTAGATTCCATAGGCTGCCTGAGAGATCTTTTTTATTTTTCCATGAAAAATTCCTTACACAATTCCTATTATTTTTAAGTGACAGGTGCCTAAGAATATCCATAAATAAACATGAAAGAAGTAATACATATTTCCCTCAAGTGTTATTTTACACACTAGTCAAACCAACGTTCTGATATTCCCAGTGTTCATCTTCCAATTTTTTTTTTGGCTTTAACTTTCTGTGCATTTTAAAAATCATTGAGAAAGTTTCTGAAAAGCCTTAGGGGAAGAAGGGGAGTTCCTTTCTCCATCAGGAGACTGAGAAGCACAGTGTTGGGTCTATTACAAAATGCTTATGAAGAACAAAGCTGGAGGCATCATGCTCTTTTATTTCAAACTACATTACAAAGATACAGTAATCAAAACAGTATGGTACTGGCATAAAAACAGACACAAAGATCAATGAAATAGAATAGAGAGCCCAGAAATAAAACCCATGCATAGATGGTCAATTAATTTATGACTAAAGCCCCCTCTTATTGCCTGTGTTCTAGTACCACTCCTGCGACTGTTTTAGGTTGGCTTTGCTGGGTGCAGAAGCTAGAGAAGCTCCTTAGAGGCATAAGGGAGGGACAGGGCAGACTGGGCATAGGGAAATGTCAAATTGTGGCACAGGATGACAAAGCCTCAGCCAATCCTCTGGATCAGTGGTCGGCAAAATGGCCCCTTGAGTGTGGCTCTTCCACAAAATACCACGTGTGGGCGCGCACGTACGCTGCGATTGAAACTTCATGGCCCATGCCACGGGGCCAAAGAGCCGCATGGGGCTCGCCAGCCGCGGTTTGCCGACCACTGCTCTGGATGGTTAGAGCACATGCTGTTCATCAGTATGGTCCACACTGGGCCTTTATACCCCAGCAGTCACTGGATGTGGCCTTTGAGAAGTGTGTGGCCTTGAGGGAAGGCACTGTCTGAAGCTGAGAGAACCCAGAAGGTGCTGACAGCTGGGACATCAAGTCCTTTCAGCAAGGGGCAATGGTTTTCACCACATGAGGGCAGAATGCAGATTAGGTCAGGCCTGAAAGGATCCAAATTGTCCAAAATGACCCCAGAAAGACTATAGGTTTCATTCAGGCCTGATTTTAATTTGCAGCCTGGAATGTGGGCCAAAACATCCCCATTAACTTTGGAAAATACTCCAAAATCTCACTGACCTAAATACTTGATGCACTGTAAGGTCATGAAGGGCTTTCTAAAGTGTACTTTTAAAAGAGATATCTAGTTTGATCTTCAAATGTTATTTTTCCTCTATTCCTTTCTTTTGTAACTTCCATTATGCATATTAGAGCTGCTACACCTATTCTGCGTGTCTCCACTGTTCTTTCATATATCTTATTTCTTTATTACTCTGAGCAAACTCTTCAGAACATTTTTTAATTTACTAATTCTCTCTTTAACTAGGTCCAATATATAGTATATTCTATTTGGGGTTTTTAATTTCAATACATACTTTTATTTTCATACTTTTACATATTTATTTTTTCATGTCCATTTAATTTTAATTTTTACTTTTTAATATTGTATTTTCTTGTTATTCTGATTCCTTCATCTAGCTCTTTTAACACTGTCCAACTGTTCTATAATACTATTTTAATGTGAGGTCAATTCATGTCCTATTGTTGATTTTATTAGATAGCCTTCTGAGATCAAATTGTAGATGTTTCTGTCCTATATCTAAAATTATATTTCTTCATGTATGGTAGAATTTTGTTTGTGGCTCAATTTGAATTCAATTTTATTTTT
>NW_006297811.1:2580378-2581006 GCF_000327345.1 Myotis davidii | reverse complement strand
TCCTTTTATGTTTTTGTATTACATTTTATCTAGAATTTCTATGTTTGACATGGGTGGAATGGGGAAATAGGTTCTCATCAATTAGTTCTGTCACATGTCTTCTTTTTATATTAATATTAATGTGCATTCCTCCAAATGTCACTGAGATTATGTTAAAACTTTAAATTAATTTGGGAGAATTGATACGCTATTTAGACTTCCTGACCAGAACATGGACTATGTGAATTTCCATTTAATCAAGTCTTTTTTTCCCTACCTCTGAATAAACTTCCATATTCTAATGCCTTCTGGAGTAGTTAAATCTGTAGTACTGAAAACATGGTTCTTGATCAGTATTACTAACTTAAAATTCCTAGAATGTAGCCAAAATGCAAGAACATTCAGACTTGATGTGATACTTCTCCTCAGTCTCTACAGGGTTTATGATGTCAATTAATGCCAGTCTTGATTTGTTTCTTCCAATCATAGGATGTCAGGGGCAGTGCTTCAGGCTCTGTATGGACATCTTCTTGGACTGGTTTCCTACAGTCATCTGTTTCCTTTTTTAAGGACAATGTCATGGCCCAAGGCCAGAAACACATGGCTATCAACCAAGAACAGACTTGGCCTATAGGGTTAGAGCAGCAGC
>NW_006297811.1:2567285-2580348 GCF_000327345.1 Myotis davidii | reverse complement strand
GTTGATTATTAAGTGTTTGTTCTGAATGCTAATTTTCTGGGAGAGGTGAAGGACTAGAGCAATAAATAAATGTCATTATACTCATATTTATTTCATTTCAATTTGACTGTTTATTCAGTAATGAGAGCTTTCAAATACTTGTAGGTACCAGCATTTTATATGCTTGAACCTAATTAATTATTTTTGTTTTAATTTACTTATGTCATGTCTGCTATCTTAAGAAAATGTCACTTGGCTGATCACTCACCAAGGAAAAATAGGTTTAAGATATAAATAATTTGTTCTGAGATTTTCTAAAAATAATAGTTTACAAATGGAATAACTTCTGCACTATTTCTTGAAATGACACATAATACATATCTATGTGCATACATTTTTCTTTCAAAGTAAAGATCCTAAAGTTTAAACTGAATCAAAGTTACAAGATCTACAAAATTCTGATGACAATGATAACAAAAAACAAATCAAGACAAAACAAAATCTCATTAGATAGAAGAACAACGCCAAATTATCTTGAAATGTGTGCTGCATGGCTCATCTCTTTTAGAGTCACAAAATCAATCTGCCACTGGATAAAAGTCTCAATCAAGCATTTTTAATTAAACTAGTTTACTACAGCACCCCATTACTCTAATTAAAGAACTAAACACAGTATTATAGACAATTCCAAAGAACTTTAAAAATAGATACCAAAAATTATACTTAAAATTCCATATTAAAAGAAAAATCCTAAAATCCAATAGATGAAAGTGAGTTATAAGAAGGAATTTCTGAAATGTTAGTTGTTCCTCACTGATCCACACTGTGCAACACTTCAAGGGTCATGAGACGACAAATCAAAAGAGACTCAGAACATTCCTTTGGCTGAATTATGTCCTTATAGTTTGCCATAAATAGTTCAATTAAAACAGAGAGCCTTGAAGGATTAAAATAATAACCTGAGTCTTTGACTCTGTTTATAGCGAACGCACATAATAAATGCTGTCCTATGGAAACCATTGAAGCAGGATGCAATAAATATGCTATTGTATTTGAGAAGTTCACACAAAATTCCTAGTTCAGAAACTAGCTTTCCAAGAACAAAAGGAATCTAATTTAAAATATCTCTTAAGAATATCTTTCACCCTCAAAGACCAGAAACTATGCGAGTCTATAGCACTTTCTCTAGGCTCTGCAATGTTCTTTCAACATTCCTTCAGAGGATTTAAGTGGATTTAATTTTGACTGGAATGAAATTTAATAAAACTGTTCTTCACTGCAAAATCTCGATGACTGCAATAGTTACTATAACTCCAGCTTTCAGTTTCTCATCCAACTTTTCATTACTAAACGATTGAATAGTAGTGCCTTTTTCAAGTCACCCCTTTACTCCTTAACTATCAGCTCTCTCTATTTCAGCTGTCATTTTAACACCTTACCCAGCCCTTTCTTACTCCAAACCATAGCATCCCACTTAACCATAAGCTGATACAAAAGAGAAGTACAAGCAGATTCTGCAGGTCCCGGAAAGCATGCCAAGTTGTGGATTTCTTGAGTTACTGACATTCGGTATTGGGATAGATGTTAACAGACGTGGAGTTCAAACTCACACCTTCCCAACAGATTGTATACAGCATCTAGTTAAACCAGTTTGCATCCAAGAAATTAATCACCTTTCATGACAGATCATTTTGTTTTAATAGTGCTGAAGTGACTACTCAAAGGGACACCCGGATTTACATAAAGAAGGTCTATTCTGTTTTCTTCTAAGACAGCACAACATTTTTGAACATAACTCTGACTCCTACCTGTCCCCATGTTGCCTTCTCCTTCCCAAGTTAAGCATTGGCACGTTCTTCAATTTCATTCCCTCACCCTTTTTTACCCGAATGTAGTTCAATTTGCTTATATACCTCTTAAAATGTGGCTTCCAGAGCAAAATAAGTTTCAGATATCACCTGATCAATGACAACTGAGATGAGGCTGTCACCTCCTTCTTCACCTCCCGTTCTTGTGTTGTTCTTTTTCCCCTTAAAATGAAATTTGCTTTTGGGAATGATATCAAATTGCTGTTTCATTTTGAATGTTCAATGAATTTAACTCTTTGGACCTTTTTATTTGATGTGTGTCAAGCCAGTCTCTTTAATCCAATATTTATCTTTTTGAACATATATGAATAAATTTTTATTGTTTTCTTTGGCACTAAAATTAATTATAAAAAAAATAGGATACAAATATTTAAATACCCACAAAAATCCTTTGAGAGAGGTGCTACCAGAGGCTAGAGAAATTAAGTAACTTGTCTGAAGTCATTCAGCTAGTAAGTGGTAGAGCCAGGATATACGAACTTGGGACTTCAGAGTCCTTGCTCCTAATCACAATTTTATGCTATCCCTATTTATATTTTAAAGTTAACTTTTTGTACTATTTGTTATAATCAATCAACTAGCCTGCGATTGTGCTTTTTAATTTAGATACTTGATTTTTAGTTGTATTAACACTTTGAATAAAGTTTCAGTGTCCAGGATAATCCAGGCAAAAACTAAATTATTATTCTCAAAGCCCTTTTATATAGGTTAGTTCCTTTTTTTCAAATATATTTTTATTGATTTCAGAGAGGAAAGGGAGAGAGTTAGAAACATAGATGAGAGAGAATCATTGATCTGCTCCTCCTGCATGCCCCCTACTGAGGATGAAGCTCGCAACACTGGCTGGGTTTGGTTGGTTGCTTTTAATGTTGATTTGCCAGCCTGGCATCTGATACCCCAAAGTGGGCCCCAAACATCTTCATAGTCACTGAGTCCTTCCGTCCTCCTCCCTGTGTGCAATCCTGATTGTGGAAATTTTACCTTTGTTTTCAGAATGTAATTTACCTTCATTCATTTTGCTGGAACGGAGATGCACTTACCCATAGGACTAACTTTCTCTATAGCTTTTGCCAGTCGCCGCTGTGGGGATTGTACTGCTCCTTTGGCTGGATGTCCTGCTCACCTCAGTCAGACCACCTGGACACTCCTACGCACACTGTACCTTCCACCGAGAAATTCCCACTGCTTTGTCCCAACTATCGGACAAAACCTTTAGTGACAATAAAAGGTTTCCTTTGGGCCTGAGTCCACCTTACTTTTGGGGTGTCATGATCTTAAACTGCTGCTTCTGCCCAGAGAGATGATGGCATTCCCCAGAGTGTTAATGAGGACCCCCACCCTCCAAAGCACAGCACAGGTAGATACAAACCTATGCTCCCAGTCAGGGTCCTGTGACACCTTTTGGCTTAGTTTCCACTGCCCACAGCCCCTCTGTAGGGTTCCAGCCTGCCTGGCTGTATAAGAGAATCTATGGTCTTTTTTCTTCATGTTTTGTTTTCTTATTTCAAAGTTTAGAAAGCTGTCAAACCTTGAAAGACATTGGGCCTGGAAGGCAAGTATTATACTCTTTCTTTAAAGTTTAATCTCATTAAATTGGACCCATTAATCTACCTTTCAGAAGTCTTCTGGATGTGAATTCTTTTTCTCAATATATTCACATTGGAAAATTTATCATCTAAAACTTGATTTAAAAAAAAGGAGACAGATGTAATACTCTCAACAATAAAGAATTAAAAAATAATAAAATAAAACTTGGTAAAAATTTCTCCTGTATTTTCATTAAAACTGTTGTCAAATACAAGACTATTTACATATACTCAGGGTCTCCTGTCTCATTTGAATATCTAAGGATCCACACAGCTGTACTCTAACCCCAGTCCACATTTCTCTCTCTTGACCATGAGGCTGCCTGAAAGACTGGAAAATGCTGTCCAGAAACCCACATAGATTGTTTATACAGATTGGCCTGAAAAATACACACACACAATGTATTTGTGTTAAGAAAGAAAAATACATCCCTAGAGATTCTATGGTATGTGTTTCTCTTTTTTTAATCTTAATTGTATGTCCCTTCCATACGTTAGAAGTTGTAGAGTTCATGTGGGATATCCCTAAATGGCTATTGATATTCATTCCATCCTAACAGTCCCTGCAATTTTCAGAAGTAAGGCTATCTTCTTCTAAGGTTCCTCCTAGTTTTATAGTTTCCCTAAGTCTGGTAAATTTTTTAGGAGAACCATAAATATTTCAGAAGGCAGAATAGACTCTTGCTTTATTTGGCTCATCAGATATTTCTTGATCAGTAGATTTGCAAAAAAAAAAAAAAAAAAATTGCTTCCCAGGAAGTATTGTAAGTAGGCAGATTATTTCCTTAAAGTCATCAAGCTATTATAGGTATTGTTTTAAGGAAAATACAATGGAGGCTATTCTTTTTTATTAAAAAAATACCTTTGTTGTTTTCAAAATTAAGCTATTTTATCTATAATGATGTATCTCTTTCCACTTTATCCCAGATGACTTCTATCTTCATATGAATGACCCTAAACCAGTGATGGCGAACCTTTTCAGCTCGGTGTGTCAGCATTTTGAAAAACCCCAACTTAACTCTGGTGCCATGTCACATATAGAAATTTTTTGATATTTGCAACCATAGTAAAACAAAGACTTATATTTTTGATATTTATTTTATGTATTTAAATGCCATTTAACAAAGAAAAATCAACCAAAAAAATGAGTTCGCGTGTCACCTCTGGCACGCGTGTCATCGGTTTGCCATCACTGCCCTAAACACTTCTAGTCTATCATTTCATTGACCTGCTTAAAATCAGTTTCAGGCAAAACTGGAAGCATGAAGTTCCAGATACATTTAACTAACAGTTCAGTAAGAACTCAGAACTCAACTTCTGCTTCAGATGTTACTTTGTATTACAAAATAATTTTTCAATAGCTTAGCTATAAGAAAGTAGTTTCACAGCTATGACCATAAAGTTGGCAATGAAAGTCCTAAGTGACTGTGTGTCATAAATTCCATCCTGTCTAATGTTAGCCCTAACAACAGGGCAAGCGTAATAGCAATAAAACCCTTTTACCTCCCCTTTGAAATTCTTGACATTTTCCCATTGTTATGGGGATTTTCTTAGCTGAATGCACACACACAACTTTAAATTAGTACGTTTCCTTAGCAAGCTCTCATGGTATTTTACTCTCGTGTCCCAGAGCTAGAATTGTTAGTTTAACCCCTCACCATTCAAAAAGCAGAATCTAATAGATTTATATTTTCAGGTTTATGCGTTGCTAGGGCAATGTTGATCCTATTCATCCTGACTTCTGGTAATCTTTCATTCCAGAGAACAGGACTGAGAAGAATGAAAATCTTATAATTAGAAAATACAGTAACTACCCCCACTGAATACTAGAAAGCATAAAGTGAGAAAGCTAGCACTGGTTTTAGTTCCTTAAATGCAGTGTTTTCTTTTGTGTCTTTTAAATGATTCACTGGCAACACCAAGTAAGCAACTGTTTCCTGGTATGAAAGGTATCCTTTTACTTTAACATATCATCAAGAGTGACATGTGCAAAACCTACTCTTCAGTTTGTGTCTTTTAATGTACTGTTTGGAATCTTGGCCACTTTCCCTCAAAAGCCAATCATACAAATAAACTAGCAACATCTATGACTACTTCTGTAGTCACACACATTTGAGTTCAGTTTAGTAATGCTTATAAATGGGCAACTAGCACCTTTGCAAACTTAGCTAAAGAGCCAGTTTAATTGTGATGTTAATCATCTATCTCTTGTCATGATTAATTTTATTTCAATCTAGGCATAATGCAATAAAATGAGAACATGTTGTCGAAAATATATTTATGGACACTAGAAAACATTAATGGTATCATTTATATGTATTACAGAGTAATGAGTGCAATGGAAAATCTTAAACCCCCATGTTGCAGTGATGAGTAAATTCTGCCCTGTGGCAATGCAAATAACTGAATAAAACAAATTTGTCCTTTGCTGTGTGCTAACAGAATGGTGGTCATACACCATAATTAGTGACACTTTACACTCTCAGGAATCTTGGAGTGTACAAAGCAAGTAGACAAAAGAATATTATCCAATGCACCAACAATTCAAATGCACATGTGATAAAATGGTCCCTTTTAGTATAGCATGCATGGAATGAGATCTTCAGAATTTCTCAGTAACAGGTGTCGGATATATAAATGTACAGGGTGTACCCCTGAAAATATATACACACTTTAACAGCTGATAGCTAAATTTTGAAAATAAAATATATTTTTAAAAACATTGCCTTTATAATTATTCAAAGTTTGTGTATACATTTTTTGGGGACACCCTATATATCTAGAGCTATACGTTGGGCCTCTCTCTGTTTCTCATTCTCTGTTACTCCTCTGTTTTAAGCCACTGACCTTATTGCTTATTCAAGAACAAGTTACCTCAAGTGACTATGTTCTTCAGATTAGAATAACAAATGTATATTATTTTATGCTACTATGAAATCCACTTAGGACGCCTTTCAAGATGGATGAATGGTTTATTCTAAAATAGATGGCTTTTCAGTTGTAAGAGTTCTATCTATTTGATTATTTTGGATATAGAATTCATTGCTTCCTACAAAATATTCTGATTAAAAACTATGAAAATACATTTTGTGCAGGATACTTTTTATAAGATTGCTTATTGAATCCTGAGGGTCATCAGCTGCTCATACGTAGGATATTTTGCAAGGTTTGAGAAATGACATATGACATATAATCAAATAAACATTTTCTCATTTGTTTCATTATGAAGATTTGGAGTACTACTTTACAATCTGTCCTGTTATACCGCATGCCTAGTGACTGGTAAGACTGACTCCAATAATTTAACACTGCACAGAAACTTCCAAGTAAATGTTGGTTCACAAGCTCCAGCAAAGCTGCTCATGCCGCAAGGGCAGGACCAGATTCTATTTGCTCACTATACAGGTGACATCTAGGATAGACTCTGGCACATAACAGCATGTCAAGAAGAGTATTTGGGAACTGAGGGCTGAATAAACATCATGTGAACAATAAACAAGAGAAAGAGACTGAACAGAAAAGGCTGGGAAGCTGGGGGTGGAGGTGGGGGAAGCCCTCTGGGAGCTGCTGGAACTCTCTGGCTTGAGGAGGCAGTGAGCGCCATTGTTTCCATGCCCTCCACTTCCACAGTTGGGCAGGAGTTCTATTTAAGTGCTTTAGCCTACCTGCAAGATCACATCAGGACTTTTACAGCTACATTGCCTGGAGCCTTTTGCCTACAAACAAAAGGTGCAAGCAGGAACGTAGGGTGTCACCACACCCACATGGCCCTCCTGGTGAGAGCAGGCCAGTGCCCCAGGAGCCATAAGGGCCTGTCAGGCTCCAAGGAGCTTCCCCAAACTACCCAGCACATAAAGTCTACAGAGTGGTTGCTTCTTTGCAAGACGACGTTTGGTACAACAAAGCAGAGAGAGACTATAGAGAGAAGACTGGAGAGTCCGAGGAGCTCTTGGCGAGCTCTTGTGGACCACAGGAATTCTCCAGGGTCAGAGGGGCCCCGTTGTTTATGTCCCCATCTACCTCTATAGCATGGGCAGGGGCTCTATCCAGATGCTTTGGCCTACCTGCAAGGTTGCTGCAGACCATTCCTGGATACATCCTGTAAGCCCATTTCCACCCAGAGAAAGGGAGCAAGCAGGAGCAACACCCAGAGCCACTCCAGCTTGGTAGGCCAGTGCCCCTCACATCTTAGGCAAAGGCTCAGCTCCTACCCACTTGCCAAAACTACCTAACACACACAGCCAATGCATAGGCCACTTATATATAAGGCTACTTTTTTAAGATTGGGAAAGATAGTTAGTTTATCTAATTCATATAAATAAATATAGAGTTTCCAACAAAATAAAAAGACCAAAGAATATCTCTCAAATGAAGGAACCAGAAAAATCCTCAGAGGGGAAAATAAACTCTAAGGTTAAGGAAAATAAGTAATTTGCCTATTATAGAAGTTAAATAAAGGTCATAAGGATGCTCACCAAACTTGATAGTGGAAGAGAGGAACTTAGGGAAAACTTCAACAAAGAGTTAGAAAGTAGCCCAGCGAGGGTAGTTCAGTGGTTGAGCATCAGCCTATAAACTAGGAGGTCACTGTTCAATTCCCAGTCAGAACACATGCCTGGGTTTTGAGCTTGATTCTCAGTAGGGAGTGTACAGGAGGTAGCCTATCAATGATTCTCTCTCATCACTAATGTTTCTTTCTCTCTCTCCCTCTCCTCTCTGGAATAAACAAAAGCATATTTTTTAAAAAGGGTTAGAAAATATAATAAAGAACCAAGCAGACCTAAAGAATACAATAACTTAAATGAAAAACACATTAGAAAGAATCAACAATAGATTAGCTAACACAGAAGAATGGATCACTGACCTGAATGACAGACTAGTGGAAATCAACAAATGAGAAGAGCAGAAAGAATAAAGAATTTAAAAAGAGAGAGAATTGCTTAAGGGACTTCTGGGATAACATCAAGCATTAAAAACTTTTGCGTTGTTGGATCCCAGGAGGAGAAAAAGAGGAAAAGGAACAGAAACTTTATTTAAAGAAATAATGGCTGAAAACTTTTCTAATCTGGGAAAGAAAACAGACACTGAGGTCAAGGAAGCACAGACAGTTCCAAACAAGGTGAACCCAAAAAGAGCCACACCAAGACATAATTGTAATTAAAATGACAAAAGATAAAGATAAAGAGACAATCTTGAAGGAAGCAAGGGGAAAACAACTAGTCACATGCAAAGGAAACCCCATAAAGCTATCAGCTGATTTCTCAGCAGCAACTTTACAGGATAGAAGGGAGTGGCAGGACATCTTTAAAGTGCTGAAGGGACCTACGATCTAGAATGATTTACCCAGCAAGGTTATCATTCAAAAATGGAGGGGGAAGAGTTTTCCCAAATAAGCAAAAACTAAGGGAGTTCATGCCCTGGCCTGTTTGGCTCAGTGGATAGAGCATCGGCCTACAGACTGAAGGGTCCCGGGTTTGATTCTGGTCAAGGGCGCATACCCGGGTTGCAGGCTCAAACCTCAGTGTGGGGGCTGCAGGAGGCAGTTGGTCAATGATTCTCTCATTATTGATGTTTCTCTCTCTCCCTTTCCTGAAATCAATAAGAATATATACATATAAACTAAGGGAGTTCATCAGCATTAAATCAACTTTACAATAAATGTTAAAGGGACTTCTTTAAGTAGGAAAGAAAAAAAAACCCAGAAGTAAGAAAATATGAAAAAGTGAGAAATCTGACAGGTAAAGCCAAATATTTAACAAATGCAGTGAATCAGACATTTAAAAAGCTGCTATCAAGGTCATGTGAAAAAATGTATCAAACTCACACTACAATAATTAGTTAGGAAATACATAAATAAAATATCTAAAACATGACATAGAGTGTAAAATAGGGGGAGAGTGAAAATGTAGTACTAATAAAATATATTTCAAGTTAAACTTCTATCAGCTTAAAATAGATTGCTATATATACAGAATTATATGCATAAATCTCATGCATACTTTACAAAAGATATATTTAAAAAAAACAAAGAAAAAGGAACTCAAACAAAACACTAAAGTAAAACAGTAAATCATGAGGGAAAAGATCAAGAGAAGAAGAAAGGAACAGAAAAGTATAGAAACTACAAAAGACAATTAACAAAATGGCAATAAGTATACACTTACCAATAACTACTTTAAATGTCAATGTATTAAATACTCCAATAAAAAAGACATAGGGTGGCTTAATGGATTAAAAAACATGAGCCATCTATATGCTAGTTACAAGAGTCTTACTTCAAATCAGGCACATATAGACTGCAAGTGAAGGGATGGAAAAGATCTTTCATGCAAACAGAAATGAAAAGAAAGCTGGAATAGCAATACTCATGTCAGACAAAATAAACTTTAAAACAAAACGTAAAAAAAAGACAAAGAAGAACATTACATTATTATAAAGGGATCAATTCAAGAAGAGAATATAACAATTGTAAATATCTATGCACCCAACATAGGAGCATCTAAATATATAAGGCAATTATTAAAGGACATAAAGGGAGAGACCTACAGTAATACAATGATATTAGGGGATATTAACACCCCATCCACATCAATGGACAGATCATCTAGACAAAAAATTAATAAGGATATAATGCCCTCAACTGTCACATTATAGCAGATTGAATTAATAGACATTGATAAAAGATTTCATACAAAAACTACAGAGTACTTTTTTTTTTTCAAATGCACATGGAACAGTCCCCAAGATAGATCACATATTAGGCCACAAAAGAAGCTTAAAAAAAAAGACTGTTAGGTGAAATCAATGAACTGATCAATTGTAGTCATGATTGAACCATTTAGCAATCCCATCTTTAGATGTCCTTCTAATGATCATCTTTATTGGCCTATAAAAGACATGAACCAAAGGTTCCACCTCATATTCCACTTGAAATGAAAGGCAAACTATATCATTTGCTCGGTACCTTTAACTGGTTTTTGAAAGATCCAGTCTCCTACTCATGATATAGTAAATCAGACTGATTCGGTAATCAGATTACAATAGAACCTTCAGTTCTGACAAAACTATGTGTTCTATATTGATCTGTACAAAGACGGCTTATAACTACCTCAGAAATTAAAAAGGTCACCAAAAACTCAATAATAATACTATTTTGTGATAATCAAAATAATATTTATAAATCATTTTTAATGGTTCATAGGAAACTGGTTTCACTTTAAACATGAGAAAATTAGGATATTATATGATCATAACCATTTTTTAATTATTAGAAAAACATACTAGAAAGAAAGATACCAAAATAACAGGTAATTATCTCTGGGAGGTAGGATTATTGATAAGTGTTTTTCTTATTTTTGCTTTTTCATATATTCTAACAGGTATTATATGTGTAATTTTAAAACATTTGTGCTTAACATGTTACCAAATCACTATTCATTTTTCACTTATTTCAGCTCTAGATAATTGTTTAAATCACCTCTGCAGCTTAATTAAGATCTATAGTTTCACAAATGCCTGGAATAAGAACATCATTTTATTTGCTTGAATGTGTGTCAATATTGTTCTGAAAATAGAAAGGAAGGCCTGTCCTAGAACTTGTCACAAAAAGAAAAATAAATATACATTTAGAAATGTCAATCTATTTCTCTAAGCTTTTCCTTTTTAAAAGAATTCTATGTTTCCCCATGTCATGGTGGATATTAACTACAACTTCGTGTGTGGTGCCTGGGGAAGGAGCCTAAGAATTACTTTTGTGAATTTTTTTTTTTTAAAGAAAGGAACTGCCAGTTGAAGTTGCTGAAAATTTCATTTTCTAGGGTCAGAAATATCAATTAAGTTTTGTAACAAATTCCCTTTGTTTTGGGAAATACACCAGGATTGAACTTATAGTTCCATAAAAGTACCTACCATTGTTCCTAGAGAGAACTGTGAAGTCACGTAACTCTGATTGTAGTTGCTGTAGAACAATCCTTGTTCGGTTGGGTAATGCCAATGGTTGCATTGTTCAGGCAGTCTGTGCCTTTGCAGTTAGAGAACTGTTTTCCAAAAGCATGGATTTACACCGAATATTAGTGGCCTTAACATCTCAAGATTGAATTACACAAAATTTTGGAAATGCAGTGTCAACTGCTGTAATTGTATTATCTGAGTCTTGATTGTCAGCCCATCCTCTGAGTTTTCTGCTAAAGGAATGGGAGTTTCCAGTGTGAATCCAGCAGGGCAAGAATGGGTGAGCCTGGGTCTTGGGGAAGGACAGAAATCTTCTCTGCAATATGGACCTAAAGAAGTGGAGCCCTGATGTGAAGGAACATGGAGATTTGGTCTTAACTGGAGTCGTGAACTGGCTTCCAGACACACAGGAATCTACAGGGGGCTGCGCTACAGCCCTGACACTGGGTTCAATGTCCAGGGTAAATCACTTGGACATCAGATATCATTTTCTAAAAATTCAATAAAGCCCTACTAAGCCACATCATCCTTCACCTCAAAGGGACATCGAAGGGATATGAGAAAACATGTGTCTATAATTGTAGCAAATCAGTGTAGCATGCACAGGTACCAGTCTTACAAAAAATAGCAATAGAATGCCCTGGCTGGTTTTCTCAGTGGTTAGAGTGTCAGCCCTTGCATCAGAGGGTCTTGGGTTCAATTCCTCATCAAGGGTATGTACCTTGGTTGCAGGTTTGATCCCTGGTTCTGGTTGGGTGCAAGTGGGAGGCAACCAATCTATGTGTCTCATGTTGATGTCTCTCTTTTCCCATCCCCTCCTCCCTTCTAAGGTGGCCGCCAGGATGGGTTAGAGCAGTGGTTCCCAACCTTCCTAATGCCACAACCCTTTAATATAGTTCCTCATGTTGTGGTGACCGCCAACCATAAAATTATTTTTGTTGCTACTTCATAACTGTAATTTTGCTATTGTTATGAATCATAATGTAAATATCTGATATGCAGGATGTATTTTCATTGTTACAAATTGAACATAATTAAGGCATAGTGATTAATCACAAAAACAATATGTAATTATATATTCAATATGTGTTTTCCGATGGTCTTAGGCGACCCCTGTGAAAGGGTCGTTCGACTTCCAAAGGGGTCGCGACCCACAGGTTGAGAACCTTTGGGTTAGAGAGATGTGGAAACATTCCCTACCAATTCCCAGGAATATCTGAGGTGAGGAATCCTGGGAAAAAGACTGCAGTTTTAAACAGTCAGGGCAAGGAGGAGTCACCAATGTTTATGGCTTGAATAGTAAAAATAAATGTGACCCCCAGCTAGAGAAGAGAGGTGTATTCCTTAGTCATATATAACCTAGTCTTTATAATGTTTTAAAACATAGAGTTTGAGACTTTTAGTCCATCAGATGACGCATTTTGAGTTCTGTTTCACTTGTTAAAATATATCTAACAAATGCTTCACTAAAAAGAAAAACAGCCCTGACCAGTTTGGCTCAGTAGCCGCTAGAGCGTCGGCCTGTGGAATGAAGAGTCCCAGGTTCGATTCCAGTCAAGGGCATGTATCTTGGTTGCGGGCACATCCCCTGTAGGGGGTGTGCAGGAGGCAGCTGATAGATGTTTCTTTCTCATTGATGTTTCTAACTCTCTATCCCTTTCCCTTCCTCTCTGTAAATAA
>NW_006297811.1:2554292-2567154 GCF_000327345.1 Myotis davidii | reverse complement strand
GAGAGAGAGAGAAACATGTGACCCCACTGAAGATCAAACTTGTACCCTTTTCGTGTACCCCACAATGCTCCAACCAGTGGAGACACCTGCAAGGGTCCATTAGTAGCTTTTTGCATATCCTTCCACAGACAGTCTATGCTTATGCACACACATATATATATATATATATATGACTTAAATGTAATGGAGATACACTAAATGTAATGAAGATACACAAATTTTTATTTTGTTCAGGCTCCCATAGCAATAAATCCTAAGAAGAAGGCAATGTCCAGTGATAAAAAGACTAGGGAAAAGGATCTGTTATTCACTATAGGAAACATACATATCAATGAAGAACATTTAAGGGCTAACCATGTTCAATATAACTAGAATATACCTTTTCTCTTTCCATCAGATGACGCATTTTGAGTTCTGTTTCACTTGTTAAAATATATCTAACAAATGCTTCACTAAAAAGAAAAACAGCCCTGACCAGTTTGGCTCAGTAGCCACTAGAGCGTCGGCCTGTGGAATGAAGAGTCCCAGGTTCGATTCCAGTCAAGGGCATGTATCTTGGTTGCGGGCACATCCCCTGTAGGGGGTGTGCAGGAGGCAGCTGATAGATGTTTCTTTCTCATTGATGTTTCTAACTCTCTATCCCTTTCCCTTCCTCTCTGTAAATAATCAATAAAATATATATTTTTTTTAAAAAAAAGAAAAGATTAACAGTTTTCCACATTGTGCTTTCAGTTCTACCTAATTCCTGATATTTTTCTCTGAGGTTTCACTAAGAGATTGCCATTCCATTCTTGTAAGTTTCTTACCATTAAAAAGGTTTTTCTTATACATTCTTCCCCGCCATGCTAACGCTCTCTGCTATTTCTAAAGAGAGCATTGTGCCCTCTGCTTCAAAGAACACATCAAATTGCTTCAAATAATAAGGTAAAGTCAGCATTATGTTCCTGATGGGCTGTAAGAGTTCATAAATTATCAAAATCCTATTAATACTAGTAGCTTCAGCAAGCACACTTCTGAGGAAAGTGGCCTGAATCACTTCTTGCATATGTATTAAGGCTCCTACCACATGGTTTCGGTGAAAACCACGCTGTTGTTCAGGCTCCCATAGCAATAAATCCTAAGAAGAAGGCAATGTCCAGTGATAAAAAGACTAGGGAAAAGGATCTGTTATTCACTATAGGAAACATACATATCAATGAAGAACATTTAAGGGGTAACCATGTTCAATATAACTAGAATATACAAATCTTTTCTCTTATTACGAGAAGAAGAAAATAAATCAGAAAGCTGAAATATGTGCCTGGCTGTTTCCATGGCCAGCATGGTGCATCGTCTCCTCTGCTCACTCACTTGTCTGCGCGTAAAAACGACTTGCAGGGCTAGGGAGGTGCCACCCTGCAGAGCCACTACAATCATTGTGGCCCAGTGTGATGCAGCCCCGGAGCTGAGAAGGGGTTGCTGTGAGAAGGCAATATATTGTAAAAAGCACGAACGCAGGAGTATGTGTAAGACATGGTGGGCATATGGAGGATGGGCATCCAAGTGAGCTTGTGAAGGGACCGGGGCAGGGGCTGAGGGTCTCAAATGTCCTGCTTCAATACATTCTGCTGAAGATTTGGGCTTAATCCTGAAGTTAATAAAAATTTCCCTGCAGAATTTTAAACCAAAGAAGAGTGTGATCAGAGCTCTCTTTTAGAAAAACCACTGTAGCAACCACACAGAAGATAAATGAGGGAGGAGAAAAAGTGGCAACAGGGATATGAGTTGAGAGGCTACCCAGGAGAGAAATGGTAAGGGCCCGAGACAGAGACAGAAGGAAAGTGAAGTGTGTGAACAAGGGAAAGTATCCAGGAGGCATTCGTCAGGGAAGCGGTAGGTTGCCTGTGGGGAGCAAGGGAAGGGAAGGAATCCAGAAATTAGTCAGCTGCTCTGCTTTGGACAGCTGGTTTCCTTTGGGTCAGTGATCTTGTGGAGACACCAGCTTAGGAGGAGAAATGATGAGTTCAGTTTTCCATCTCAGTACTGGTACTTGCATTTTTTTTTTTTGTACAACTGAGCCCCCAAACCTATTTATGTGTCAGTTGGGACAGGCTGATAATTCTGTGAAAACAAATCACCCAACTTTCAGAGGAGCTGCTACCTGAAGCACTGCCAGGCAAACAGAAAGAGAAAGGTAGCCAATTGTGTGGTGACTCTAAAGCTTCTTGCCAGAGTGACATATCTTTAGCCACGAAGTTCATGAGTCAAAGAAGGTCACATGGCCACACCCAACTTCAAGAGGGCCAAGAGTGGAAGGTGGGGAACTGGAATGTTTGGAGAAGAACAATAATTGCTACACTTCCTGGTCTATAATCATTGTCTAAGGAGACTCATTGCTAGCTACATATGGATCCATAAGAAGAATATTCCCTAAAAGAGTTGCCTGAAGCCCTTAATTGTCCTTCCATTTAGGTCATTTAGTGGGAAGAGATCAACCAATGAACTTGTATGCATATATGCATAACCCGTGGACACAGGCAATGGGGTGGTGAGGGCCTGGGGGTTGGGGGACAGAAGTGGGCTGGAAGAAGTTAAGGGGTGGGGGGGAGGAAAACCTATGTAATACTTTCAAGAACAAAGATTTTTTTAAATGTAGTATATTAAGTTTATTCAAGGAAACAGAACTTTTCATTATTATTTTACTGTCCTAACCTGGTACATCCTCTCTCCCTAGCCCAACATAAATCCCACCATTTCAGGCGTGCTTTATTCATTCAACAAATACTGAGCATTTACCATATGTCAGGCTCCGTCAATACAGTAATAAACAGGGCATCCCTATCATCAATTTACTTAAGTCTATCAGGAAAAATAGAAAATAAACACATAATTATAGAATGATTATTTACTTATGATTGCAATAAGGACTAGGAAGGCAATTATGGTGTGCAACGAGAATCTAAGAACAGGGAATACTTTAGTAGGTGACGGCGGTCAGCTACCTGGGAAGTTGGTCAGGCCAAAGTCCAGGGAATGATGAAAGGCAGAGAGAAATGCTTGTGGAAGACCAAAAAGTGGAAAAGCCATGGGCACTGAAGAGGGAGCTGAACTAAAACCAGATGGATGAAGCAGGAAAAGCAAGAGGAAGAGGCAGGGGGCTGACGGATGAGCCAGGGGTGAGATCACAGAGGTTGTCACAGAACAAATTAAGGACATTGCACATTATGCTGAAACAATAGGGAGTCACTGGTGTTTTAGGCAGGAGAATGACATCATCCTTACATATGAGGGCTGTTCTGAAGGAAATTTGCAAGAGTGATGATCAATGTATTATCTGCAACAGTGGCTCATTCATGTTCTTTAGATCTTTACTCAAATGTCCCTCCTCCACAAACCACCCCATATCTTTGACCATCCTACCTAAGATCACATTGTCACTCCTCCCATACTAGCCTTCTATACTTTTTTTCCCTATAGTACTTGTCATTCTCTAACATTTTAGATAATGAATTTATTAATTTATTGTCTATCTTCTCTTGCTAGAATGTAAGTTCCACTGAGGCAAGGATGTTTTTTTTCCTAGAAAGTGCTTGGCATATGGGTTCTCAACAAAATTTGTGTAATTCTTGTAATATCACATTATTATTTAAAGCTATATTGTAAGAAGGTATACCTATCTATATTTATGATTCAACACACTTAGTTTAAAATAACTATTTCCTAACGATGGGGAACCCTAGGCAAAGCATGTACTGTGATTTAATTCTTAAGTATGAAAACTGCTGCTACAGCAGAAATTCATCATCTACTTATTCAAGTTTAAGGAAAAATGTTTTTAGTTGATACAATATAACATATAAATACAATTTAGTTGCTAAGAAAACATTGAACAAATTTTAGGAAGAAAAGATTATGAAAGTTGGTTAGGAATCATGAGTCACAGTGACATCTTAGCTATTTTACAGTGTTGCTACGTGTACCTATCAACATGTACTGCTGTGCTAACAAAATTATAGTATTTTCACAACACAGCAGCAACTAACCCTCTAAACCTACTTTTGAGAGATTATAGCCTTACTTGAAGGTGTTTGAAGGACTAATACGCAGTTGGCAAGCTGCAGCTTGTGACAATGTCTAGAATTCCTTGGAGAAAAGCCAATTGATTTGTAGAGTGCCAGGCAGTCTTTTAATTTCTCTGTGTATCTGACCTCATAGGTCTTCAAAAGGACCTTAAGTGTCTCCTATTTTATTTTACAAATCTATTTTTTCAGAGAAATTAACTCCCATTGCCAATGATTTCCCATTCATCCATTTATTAAACTCATTTATTGAGCATCAACTATGTATTAGGTACTGTGTGAGATATTGGTCCTTTTATTCATTAGCTCAGTCATCAAACATTTGTTTATCTGTATTGAAGAGAGACACATTTTAAGAGATAAAATGGGAAAATTACATAGGCAGGAAATTAATTTATCTGTAAAAAAGAGAGAAGGCTTAAGTCAATGGAGGAAGACACAGTTTGTTTTTATAAAAAGAAAACATTCAATTAGCTCCAGTTTTAAATGTTATTTTAACTGTAAGCAAGGGTGAAAGAAAGAAGATGAGATTACAAGGGAAAATATTTGCAGTAAACACAAAGGTATATTAAACCAAATAGAAATACCAAAAAGTAATTATATTATTTTGATGACATGTTTAGCACTGTGAGGAAATATGTTTGAGTATTATTAATAGTCTACTTTCTAAACTACTAAAGACAACTTACACATGAAACTAGAGTAAAGGATAATATGACTAAAACAGGGCAGTGTTCTTGCTGAGTTTAATCTCTCGCCCCTACACTCATTTTTAGGAATGGGGCTACTTTATTCACATTTACAGAATTGGATTATTCCAAGTCTGGACCAAGCCAGTTAGTATTTAAAAATGATTTTTAGCCCTAACCAGTTTGGCTCAGTGGATAGAGCATTGGCCTGTGGACTGAAAGGTCCCAGGTTCGATTCCAGTCAACGGCATGTACCTTGGTTGAGGGCACATCCCCAGTAGGGGGTATGCAGGAGGCAGCTGATGGATGTTTCTCACTCTCTATTCTTCTCCCTTCCTCTCTGTAAAAAATCAATAAAATATATTTTTTAAAAATAATGATTTTTAATTCCCGTTCTTCATTTCCTCTCTTACCAGCACTCCTACCATTGTTGGAGTGCTGCCCCTGGCCCTGGGCTTTGCTTCCTATGGCTCTCTCACCGGGATAACCACGTACTGCCTGCCTCGTCCTCAGTTCACACAGTATGAGCAATTGGGACTGAGGCACCTGTGCCTTAATTCCTAGAGATGGGCTGAGGCCCATAACTCTTACTTTTCCAGGCTTCTGTTAGTGACCCAGCCTAAATAAAGCACCAGAATGCATGTGTTTAGTAACAGTTAAAGCAATCTATTCTACATAAACTTGCTCATAGTTAATTAAAATAGACACAGATTATGGCAGAATAATATTCTTCCACACATGTAAGAAAATCATTCCATTAGCCCCAGGTTATCTTTCAGAATTATGAAAGTAGCTCATGTTATTTTATTTCTCAAATAATTCTGCTAATGACTGCTCTTCTTGAAGTTTCCATGCAGGGAGAAATTTGCTCACCATGGAATGAGCACATCTCTATCAACCTGATTTCAGTCATGCCTCTGTAAAGCAGCCCTACACCATCAGGACCTTTCATCTGGGTATGGGGCTGGAAGACAATGCACTGCTTGATGATAGGTACTTTGTTTCCTGAATTGAGGAGGTCAAGGAGAAACTGACAACGTTTAGAATCAGTATCAAGCTCCAGACATGTGTGTATACTTCCAGATGACAGTGACACTTACTGGTAAACCTATCATAAATGTCACATCCAGCCTTTGAGATGGTCACTGTGAGGCACAAAGTGGCACCAGAGGCTCTAGCAGAGAGTTCCTTGACTGTGGCCAGAACTCTGTGGTTAAAATTCCTCCCACACACAGCTGAATGAAGTGAAGCGGATGAGGATGAGGACATGGAAATGCCTCCATGACAGCCAGCTGAAGCTCAGACAACTGCAACTACAAAAAGCACAGAAGATATTTTAAGGACTTACAAATGCCTAGTGAGTTGCAAAGCTGTGGGCCACCACGGGATCATAGCCCCTGAAAGGCGATGTACTTAAGCAGATGTAATCACCATTAAGGGTTTATAAGCAGGAGATTGTGTATTTGAGGCAGGTCTCAAACAGAGGCAGCCACACAAACCATTACTGTAGTTGGAAATCAATCAACAATATTGATATACACTGTTCAGAAAGGGCTATGGCTTCCAAATAGGGACCATGTGGTAATGGCAATCAATAACATGTCCAAATGCAAAGGACAGCATCCAATAATAAACCATGCAGCTGCCAAACAATGTCCCTCACTGGATAGCACCAGGCTAAGGGCTAAAGCCCCCAATAAAACTTAAAAAGATGCAAAAAACAGCATTTGTTATCTCAGAACTATGAACATCTCCAAATTTTGTAAACTATTTATGAGAAATAGTTTCATATCCCTAGAAAACAATGCTACATAAATCCACAGACCTCCCCTCCACAGCCCTCCCCTCCACAGACCTCACCTCCAATAAGTAAGTTTATTGACTTACTTATTTGACTCATAATTTGTTGCTATGGCCCACAAAATGGAAGCTTTAGGGCTTTCTTGTAATGCCAATGTTTGCTCTTTCTTATCAGCAAAACCCTGAGTAAACTTGACAGGGGCTGTAGAATGAAGTCAGTAACAATGGAAACAAATTGGTTTTCTCTCCACATCTGGAAACAAGAGACGCACCACTGACACTGATTGAGATATCATGAAGGCAAATGCACATCTCTGGTAATGCCCATCTAGAAGCATCTGATACAGAGACATACAAGCACCCAAGCCCATGAGTGATGAGAGTTTCTTGAGTTTTGTTTTTATGACTACATCTAAAATCAATCACAATCAACCAAGAATTAATCCAGTTTTAGGTTGAGTAAGGCAAATTTTAAGGTCAAGACAATAAAACAATCAACTCATTCTTTAGTTTCTCCATGCGGAAAAAAATTGGCACTCTGGCATTATTTTTTTTTTAAATCATTTTCCTACTTAAAATTGAAAATGTGATCATTTTCATGATCATTTTCCTCCATGGAAAACTTGGTTCTCTAAACTAACACTTTTAGAAAATAAAAATATATATTTTGTTTCATTATACTTCCTAACATGAGGCTAATATGAATATTTGAATAAACTTTAAATGTATTCTAATTTTTCCAGACCTACTGTAATAATGCTCTGCCCTATGAAATGGCTCTCAAATATCTGAAGCATTTGTTCTTGGACAAAGGAAAGTACTCGAGGCAAGTGGGAAAGAAATCCAATACTGTTATATGCATTATGCTCTAGAAAGAGTCCAAGAACTTACTTGTTTGAGACAAAGTTAGTTTATATAGTAAGACAGCATTCACTCTCATCTGGTTATACTGAATGAGCACTAAATACCCTAAGCTTTCCATTTCTCTTTAACGTTCTCTGTATTGGAGAAACAGCAGTGGTTACCTGATATAATTATAGCTGGTAATTATGTAATTAAAGTTATAGTTCGTCTCTATAATTAATTTTGCACAAGAACTTTTTAAACTAACCAGTACATGTGCACGTTCAGCTGCACAATTTGAGGGAGTGTGAGAATATTAGAGCTCCCAGGAATATCAGATCACTGCTGTGTGGCTGGAGCTGTACAAAGACAAATGCTGCTCTTCCATAGTACTCAGGCAACGAATTATCAAGTGGAACCCCAGTCATTCGCCCTAAGCAACTGAGAATGCAAACTGAGCTGTACACAAATACAAACAACAGCCAAACATCGAAGAGAAAGTAAAATAACAAGAGGAAAACTTAAAGAGCTACGTACTGGACGGTGAGTCACATTGGCTGAGCCCTCACCAGTGTTTAAGTTAAAAGTTTATTTGGGAACTTCCTTCTCCAGACAACTTTCCTGATTAATCCTCTCCTTTCTCAAAGAATAAATCTGCTCGCTCCCAAGATTCCCTTGAAATCATATCTCTAGATTGAAAGAAGAAACAACTGCTGTTTGTAACTGTATTACTGTACAATGACTATTTGTATATGCATGTGTTTTCTACTTCAATTTCTTGGGAATTGCAGAAGCTCAATCCAACCCATGATGATATTTGAAGTTATCTGGTTTTCACAGCTCAGAAACTAGGTAATTTATTAGTTTATTTTCTCACTTTAGAAATGATACTAGTAGAATATTTATCAAAGAACTGTATAAACTTGTAGAACCAAATAATAAAATAAAATAGAAAATAGAATGTAATATAACTTTATATTAATAAAATAAAATCAATTACTCTATCAAAATTATTGAGTACTATCAACCACATTCATTGGGCATTTATTGTGTCCCATACACTGTGCTATTGGCTTTATAAGCCATTATCTTATTTGATGGTAATAGCAATCCTTCAAAGTGCATATTATTATCATGCCCATTTTACAGATGAGAAAATTGAGCCTTAAAGGCTACAGAATTTGTCCAGGTCACACAGCTAATGAGGGTCAATGCTAGTGACTCAAACCAGGGCTTCTCCAATTACATAACCTAAGATATTAGCTACCATGCTTTCTAGGCCATAAATTTTTAAAAAGGACTTTTCTAAATAAAGAGCTAATTGATATTATGAAATGAAATTCTATCCTAATGCTATCATATCTTTATCAAAAGCAATAATAAAAAAGAACCAATAAGTACAATAAAAAGAGCACTAGGTTGGAAGTTTGACAACTGGAATTTGGGACTGGTTATGCCATAATCTCACTGTGTGATAGAGGAAAATTCACTTAAACTCTCTAGTCTTAAATTTCCTCACCTGTAAAAAGGACTAAAATAGAGGATTTTGGAAACATTTATAGATCATATACAACTGAATCTGGGGTCTTGAAGGATGAGTAAGAGTTTACTTGATGCTGAAACCGGTTTGGCTCAGTGGATAGAGTGTCGGCCTGCGGACCGAAAGGTCCCGGGTTCGATTCCAGTCAAGGGCATGTACCTGGGTTGCGGGCACATCCCCGGTGGGGGACGTGCAGGAGGCAGCTGATCGATGTTTCTCTCTCATCGATGTTTCTGACTATCTATCTCTCTCCCTTCCTCTCTGTAAAAAATCAATAAAATATATTTTAAAAAAAAGTTTCTCTTTAAAAAAAAAAAGAGTTTACTTGATATGTGAGAGAGGATATTCAAATCAAAGGAAATACTTCACCATATTATTTTAATTTATCCTCAAGTAAATTTTTGATCAGTTGCCAATTATTTGGGGGATAGTTCTTAATGAATATTAATTGAATCACTTAAACTTATATTTCTGAGAATACAGGTTTCTCTCTATAGGATCTTCATAAGGGTTTACTTTTGTGTGTCACTGTAGTAGATGGTCCCCCAAAGAATCTGCCAGTAATAGACTCCTCATGTTGCACTTGCACTGTCTTTGTAACTTGCTTTTTTTGATCAATAGATTACAACAGAACCGACGCTCTATAACCTTGGAGTTAGGTCACAAGAAACCTCTCAACTTCCACCTGTTTTGCAGGATATTCCACCTTAAGATATTCCTGCTTGGAAGCCAGCCACCAGGAAAGGGATGTGACTACCTCGACCACTCTGCCATAAGGAGCCCACGCCACAGGAAGATGCCCTGTATCTGTGCTCTGGTCAAAACCTTAGTTGAGCTCTCAGTGAAGGCCAGCATCACTGCCAGACAGGTGGGTGAATAAGCCATCTTGGGAAGCCCAGTAGAGATTTCCAATGACTACAGCTCCTGCTTTCACCTGATTGCAACTACATGAAAGATTTCAAAGGAGAACTACCTAGCAGAGTCCTGTTAATTCACAGAGCTATGAGAGAATTTTTTTAAAAAATGTGTTTATTTTTATTATTATTTTTTTATTTCAGAAAGGAAGAGAGTGGGATAGAGAAATAGAAACATCAATGATGATAGAGAATCATTGATAGACTGCCTCCAGCATGCAACCTACTGGAGAAACAGCCCGCAACCCAGGCATGTGCCCTGAGTGGGAATCAAACTGTGATCTCCTGGTTCATAGGTCAACACTAAACTAACAAGCCACACCTATGGGAGTACGTTCTCTCTTCCCGCGACCAGCACAGACAGAGAAATGAACCCGTTCTTTGAGTAGAGGTGCTTGGGATTGAGAAAGAAATGAAAGAGACAAGACACAAAAATAGAAGAAGCTGGGTCTGGGTGGGCTTCTGTCCTCTGACGCCCAGCACCAGAAGTAAGTTTAATATATACTCAAAGTAACAGGAAGATACATCACATCTGGGTGAGCTTTGAGTTCCTAGCGACCTAATGGGATCCATCCCCTTAGCGCCTGGGCAGGAAAGGTCGGCCTGAGTGACATCCTTGCCTCTTGAATAGGGCTGCCCCCAGGGCGTGGCTCTGCCTGTGCCCTGGGTTCAACTGACGTATTTAAAAACGCTGGACTTGCTTGCCAGAGGCCCTCCACACACACCCGTGAGGCTAAATATTGTTGTTTTTTTAAGTCAAAGTTTGTTGTATTGTAGGTAGCCACATTAGGTTTAAAACAGGGAGGAAAAATTAAAATAGCATATTGAAATTGTTTTAAGTATTATCATGCATGTAAAACATGCTAGTTGCTACACAATTAATTTCTAACCTGAATGTTGGGCAGAACCAAACTTATTAAATATGTTTGTCCTGTCTTGGAATATACTGTTTCTCCATTTGCTTTCATTCTTAAGTAACTTGAATGGTTTCCTGGATAAAATGTTGTATTTCCCTAAATGATCTACTTGTTTGAATCTCAATTTTACCAATACTTTGTACAACCTACTATTTTCTTGCTACATTAGAATGCGCATCAGTTTTATGGTCTCTTTCTATGTCTTCTTATAAAAGTGAAGCAATCTTTTTATGCCTACACAAGTGCTTTCAGGATATCAAAATTTGCTTTTTGTTGCCAGTTGCTTTTGAGTTTGGACAGACATGTCGCGTTTGCCTGTGGGGGTGGATATATCTCAATAGTTATTTCTGCACTTCACTTTTTTTTTCCTACTTAGACAGAAAAGCACCTCTGGAATGAAATCACCCTACAGTTTTACCTTAAAAACATTGTAGTTTTTAGAGCAAAGTCCGGATATGCCAAGGTTGTGGGTTTGATCTCTGGTTAGGGCACATACAAGAAGCAACCAATGAATGCATAAATAAGTGGAACATGTTTCTCTCTCTCTCTCAAATCAATAAATAAGGAAAGTCAATGCTTATTCTTGCTTAAAATTTATTTAATACTATTTATTGTGTGCCTGGGCCTTCAAGGCCCATTGATCTAGTAATATCACACCTAGGTATTTATTAAGAGAAATAAAAACACATCTCTTTGTTATTGCTTAGTATAATTCCATTGTGTGGATCCACCACTTTTTGTCTATCCCCTTACCATCAGCATAACACTTGGGTTTCTTCCAACATAACATTTGTGTTTCTTCCAGTTGGGTCATTATATAAAGCTACTACAAGATTTGAGTACACATTTCTTTAATGGAGATGTGTTTTTATTTATGTTGGATAAATACTTAGGTGTGATATATTGCTAGATCGTGGTAAGACTAGTATTTGAACCCTAACAATGTTGGTCTTGGGCAGTCTTTCCTTTAGTCATCATGCTTCTAATTAATGCTAAAAGTCAGTCCCAAGAGTTATGAAATACTGAACACTGTACCAGGTGAAAGAGAGAACACGACAAAACCTTGATAGTATAGGTAGACATTTTACAACCTCCAGTCTAAGTAGAGGCCACCCATAGTGAGGAAAAAATATCAAGAAAAATTACAACTCAAGTTCTGATTTTGATTCCACTTTATGCACCAAAGGTTGCTCAGGGCACATCCCTAGTTTGCAGGTTGGATCCCCAACACTATTCAGTTTCTCTCACACATATAAGTGGAATAACAAATCAATGTTTTTCTCTCTCTCTCTCAAATCAATAAATAAAGTCAATGCTTATTCTTGCTTAAGATTTATTGAATACTATTTATTGTGTTGCCTGGGCCTTCAAGGCCCATTGATCTAGTAATATCACACCTAGGTATTTATTAAGAGAAATAAAAACACATCTCTTTGTTATTGCTTAGTATAATTCCATTGTGTGGATCCACCACTTTTTGTCTATCCCCTTACCATCAGCATAACACTTGGGTTTCTTCCAGTTGGGTCAATATATGAAGCTACTACAAGATTTGAGTACACATTTTTAATGGAGATGTGTTTTTATTTATCTTGGATAAATACTTAGGTGTGATATTGCTAGATCGTGGTAAGACTAGTATTTGAACCCTAACAATGAATTCCATTGTGTGGATCCACCACTTTTTGTCTACCCCTTACCATCAGCATAACATTTGGGTTTCTTCCAGTTGGGTCATTATATAAAGCTACTACAAGATTTGAGTACACATTTCTTTAATGGAGATGTGTTTTTATTTATGTTGGATAAATACTTAGGTGTGATATTGCTAGGTCATGTGGTAAGACTAGTATTTGAACCCTAACAAATATTGGTCTTGGGCAGTCTTTCCTTTAGTCATCATGCTACTAATTAATGATAAAAGTCAATCAGTCCCAAGAGTTATGAAATACTGAACACTGTACCAGGTATAAAAGAGAACACAACAAAACCTTGATAGTATAGATAGACATTTTACAACCTCCAGTCCAAATAGAGGCCTCCCATAGTGAGGAAAAAATATCAAGAAAAACTCAAGTTCTGATTTTGATTCCACTTTACC
>NW_006297811.1:2553514-2554222 GCF_000327345.1 Myotis davidii | reverse complement strand
AATTAATGCTAAAAGTCAGTCCCAAGAGTTATGAAATACTGAACACTGTACCAGGTGAAAGAGAGAACACGACAAAACCTTGATAGTATAGGTAGACATTTTACAACCTCCAGTCTAAGTAGAGGCCACCCATAGTGAGGAAAAAATATCAAGAAAAATTACAACTCAAGTTCTGATTTTGATTCCACTTTAAAAACTTAATAGATTTTGTACGTTAGGGTAAATAACCATTTTTGAAAATGTCAACACGTGAAACTATTCCTGAGCCCAAATCCCTGTTTAGGAATGCATGTATGCAATTCAAACACTGTATTTAATTGGCAGGAATTACTTTTTAAGGGTACAAAAAGAGTTTTCTTTACCCACCCAAATGATTACTCTGAATATGATCTGGGACTCCACGGATGGCTTTGTTAATTATTCGTCCTTGCAGCTGACCTTAATACCCGTTTAAGACCAGAATGGCGAGAATTACCTGCCCACCCAGGCTCCCAATTGTTACTGAGACAAGTAGAGGAGCTCCAAGGAGTTGAGGACGCACAGGTAACGGGTGCGGTTGGTTGGCAGAATCTGACATTTTAAACCGTCCTGCCCCGCTGGGCTAAGGCTGCCTTTGACAGGAGGGCGCGTGAGAGACACATGTGGGGAATAGGGGGCTGGGATCCGTCAGACAGAGCGTGACCACGCCCTAGCCTTGGCCTTCGCCAG
>NW_006297811.1:2547530-2552583 GCF_000327345.1 Myotis davidii | reverse complement strand
CTCTGCCCTGCTGACAGGAAGGGCGAGGCGCCCGGAGACTCGGGAGCCTCCGCGGAGCCGCGCGGTCCCTGCAGCGGGGATTTGGGGAAGGGAGGCTTCCCGGGCGAAGGGCCTCGGTCAGGCTTTGGACGCGGAGGAAGGAAGGGGAGGCGAGGGCATAACATGGCGCAACATTAGGATAATCTCCACGGCGGCCGCGGGAGGACGAGCCCATTGCTGCAGCAGCGGGAGGAGGGAAGCGGCCAGGGCTTGGGTATCCAATGCGTTTTCCGAAGCCTGCGGGCGGCAAGGTGGCAGCCCTGCGGCGGGGAGGTGAGGGGTGGGCACCCGGTGGGCGCAACACCCAGGGAATAACCCCGAAGCACGCCGGGCTGGCACCTGGGGATCAGGTTGCAGGCAAAGTGCTGATTGGGGGCGCCGAAGGGGATGGTGGCAGGATGCTGGGACTGGAGCCCGCGCTGGGGTTGCGCGACAGACCTACCCTTTGCTCAAGACCCTCTAGACCGCGTTGCAGGAGCGGGCGCGTCTCTGGCTCCCAGA
Organism: Myotis davidii; assembly: GCF_000327345.1. Classification (NCBI taxonomy): domain Eukaryota; kingdom Metazoa; phylum Chordata; class Mammalia; order Chiroptera; family Vespertilionidae; genus Myotis; species Myotis davidii. Next base: position 2,552,043 of record NW_006297811.1, on the reverse strand, counting down.
GGTGGTACCAGGGCGGGGACGGAGCAGAGAGCCGCCGTGCGGCTGGAGGAGGCAAGGCCTGGGCGCTCCGAGGGTAGGGTCTGTGGTGTAAAGCAAGACCATCTCCTCTACTTTCCCGCAGAAGAGGAGGCGGTAGACGCGGCCAGAGAAGATGTCGGGCCAAACGCTCACGGATCGGATCGCCGCGGCTCAGTACAGCGTGACGGGCTCCGCTGTGGCCAGGGCGGTCTGCAAAGCCACCACTCATGAAGTGATGGGCCCCAAGAAAAAGCACCTGGACTGTAAGCATCTCTTTATATAAGCGGGACATGCGCAGGGCAGGCGCCCTGGATGCCGGCGGCGCGGCCTGGGCTGGCTGTCCAGAATGCTGCGGCCTTGACAACTCTCAGCGGGGCTGCCCAGAGCTGGAAATCTCCAACCCTGGAGGTGTCTGCTTCCATGGGTCAGCCCCCAAACCTTGTCTTTGAGCCATCCGCCCGCCCCCCCTCCTCTTTACCTCCAAGGTCTTAGTGGAGAAAATATACATATTCATCAATGCTATAAGATACCAAGAAATTGCACACTCTGTTTTAGGCACGTTTCCCCTCTTTTTCTTTCTTTCTTTCTCCGTACCCCTTCTCCGGGTTAGAGGAAGTCAGGGGTTGCGCAGTCATGACAACAGCAGAAATAAGATGGATTAATGGAAGGTCAAACTTGTCACCCTAGTTGTCTCTTAAATATATTTTGAACAGTTTTTAGATAATGCCATCTTTTTCAGTGTCGCTGCTGAGATTTTGTGTGTGAGTGTGGGTGTATGAGTGTGAGTTGTATATAACCACACCAAACTGAAATAAATTCAAACTGCCGAAGGAGGAAATTTGCACTTCGTAGATAATGGGGATTTCGTTTTACACTTCCTGGCACACTGCTTTGTCCCATTCTCAGAAACTGCTGGGCAGAATGACACGAGGCTGTGGTCACAAAATGGATGGGCTTTTCCAGCATTTGAGGCGGTGTGATTTTAGAGGAAAACATTTAATTCATAACTTTTTTTTTTCCTATTGGTGGTTTGATGGAAAAAAATTAGTTTGGAATCTATATATTTCTGAAACAAGTGTTTTCTTCGATTAACAGGCAATCTTTTGTTATCGAAGGGCAAATAGGGACATTTAGAAAGAGGCTTTCACCTGCTTTGGGTAGTGAGGCTCCTAAAAAGGCTGCATCAGAATCTATTCTGCAGCTACCGTTCAGTCTTTTGGACCTACTTGAGATCTGTCCTGTTAGGATGTTTGTTGGCCAAGGTCGGTGTTGGCATGAGAGACACAGATCCAGCCATACCCGTTTCACATCTGATGTCCTTTGCCCATTTTCTGGTTTCCTTTGGCTGCAGGCCTTCCCCAGTGTCTTCCATGTGTAACTGGCTGAGAAAATGACACCAGTGTCAGGATGGACTCTAGTCCTATCTGTATAAACGAAGCTTGATGAAGCTTACAACGGACTCTGTCAGGGTGTTGCAGCCTACTGAACCTGTTGTCTCATAAAAATGAATAATTTTGCTTCTAGAGGCTTGCCTGAGAGGAAAACAGCATTATTCCTTTCCTGAGGGAATTCTTCACAACACTCGTTGATTGTGGTATCATGTGTTACATATGCAGTCCAGGATGAGAGAGGCCACCAGGGCCGGGGCACCTAACAGAAGTGGAAATTATAAATTCATGACCAGCTCGTTTTGCTGCAGCATGCTGAATCATTTAGCCATCTTTCCATCAGTTTCCCCAACACTGGAAGGGTGACTCATGTCTTAAAGGTGTGGGTCAGTCTAGCAGATCCTCATAATAAAAAGCTACAGTTTGTGGATTTGCTAAATGCTATGAAAATAATAGGTTAATATATCAATACACTTCAGAAAACATTCGCAGGTTTGAGCATTTCATTAAAACATTTTCAGATAAAGACTGACTTGCCCATATCTAAATATGTCATCAGTCATCTTAATCTTTTAGATGTCAAAAAAGTTCCTTAAAATTTTTTTAAAGAGGAAGGTTTTCCAGTGTTTGCAGCATATGTTAGTAGGTGAGGTGATTTTGAAGACGTGGCACTTAGGGATAAGGTTCCATATTTAAAGAAAGCAGCTGAAGTCAGGAATTGGAATTGAATTATTAATGTGAATAATCACACGAGCTAAACATTTATTGAGCAGTTACTGTATGCCAGGCAGTGAGCTTTACATTATTTATTTGTCACTACTTAACTGGTTCAGGCAGGATAATTAACTGTCACAGCTTTTACTACTGTACTTAACTGCCATCTGTGGTTTATTTAGTAAAATTCTTCCTTGGAGGGTGGAGGGAAGGAAACATATTAGCCTGAATGGTCTAATCTTGAAAATACCTGTCCTGTTTGCAAGGCTTTCTGTGAAATGGGGCCTCACAACTCATGTACTCATTGCCATCCCTATGAAATGCATGAAAAAAAAAAAACACCACATTTAAATCTGTCACATAAAAAAAAAGAGCAAAAGCCAAGTACTGAAAAGTATTGTTTTTGTTTTTGTTACATTTTACTTTGCACTAACGCATACATTATCTTCACTTACAACAAATCTTAGGGAGGAGTTTGGGAAGATAGATATCATTACTGATATGTCCTAATTTAAGAAAAGATGATACGGAGAATCTGAATATGCATAATGTTATATTTATATGCATTGTAAGATGGCATCTTCACTCAGGATTCCTGGTGAAGTTTCTTTAAATAACAGTAAATTACCTTAGTAATTTATTCATAGGTTTTCAGTAACATACCAGTTAGAAAAGTGAGTCACACCTTTTCATGAAAACATACAAACACATAACTAAATTTCACTGTAGGCCCTGAAGTATTCTTCAATAGTTGGTGTTTTAGTTTGGAAAATAATAAATACTACTTGGGAGGAAAAGAGCATAAAATGTAGAGTTGGGGATTTGAAACAAAAAATTTATAATTTCTTGATTTGTGTATAACTTTTTAGTTTAAAGTTTAGATTGGAAGATTATAAGAATAGAATATGTGGCTCTATAATTTTTTTAGATACCGGGTTAATTAAATGGGCTCAAAATCTTTACGAAAAGTGTACTTAATGTTAATTAAAGTACTGATTTAAAAGATAATTTTTTTCTCTGTAGTTTCATAGGCCAAGAAAATTATTGTTAACTATGGTGATTTGTAAAACGATACTTAATGTTACATGATTTATATATTTGAAAAAATACTTATTTTAAACAAGTAGGTGGAGAGAAGGTGGATATTTTTTTTAAAAAACCCTCTAGAAGCCGAAACCGGTTTGGCTCAGTGGATAGAGCGTCGGCCTGCGGACTGAAAGGTCCCAGGTTCGATTCCGGTCAAGGGCATGTACCATGGTTGCGGGCACATCTCCGGTAGGAGATGTGCAGGAGGCAGCTGATCGATGTCTCTCTCTCATCGATGTTTCTAACTCTCTATCTCTCTCCCTTCCTCTCTGTAAAAAATCAATAAAATATATTTAAAAAAAAAAAACCCTCTAGAAATAAGTTCTCTGATTTTTTTTTCAATAACTATGTTTCTTAGAGGAAAAATATATTCATAAAAAGCTTTGCTATAATCAGCATCTACATATTAAAGGATATGGATACTTAAGTGTCTATAGAAAAACTGTATACAAACTAGTTAAGGATTATATATTTTAAGGTAATTTTTGATTATGTAAAACTTTTATTCCATACTCTACCCTACTCTAATAATGTTGCCCTGTGCCTATGACAATTAAACACCTAACCGATGTTAATTTGGCCTTAGTTTTTCTGGGTCTATCTATACATCCCCATTTCTTTTTCCTTGTAACTTTGTGAACAGATTTAATAGTACGTAAAGCATCCAGGACTCAGCAAGCATTTGCCTTCTTGGTCACGAGTGTATTACATTTCAGATTTCAGTTGCTTTTCCTTTTCTGTTTTGTAATTAATGGGCTAAAGGATAGCTCAAGTCAAATAATAAAGTAACAAGATCCAATAGGGTACCCAGTACCTACCCAAATGCTGTGTCAAGGTGAAACAACAACAACCACCAAAAAAAAAAAAGGATGAAAGTAACACCTGCAAGTGGGCTGGGGATGCAGGGGAGGGGAGGAGGAAGGAGGATTTGGAAAGTTTTGTAGCCCTGGTATAAGATTCATTTTGATTAATACCTCTTATGAGCAATTTCTATGTTTAAACTTAGACATTACTAGTAACGTCCAACAAAACCTTATGAAAAGCCAAATTGGTTATCAGTAATCCTATTTTTTTTGTATTCTAAACCTCTTGAGGGTTTTTAATAATGAGTTTATCCCACATAATAGACAAGTCAAGTTCTGAATAGTATGTTTGAGATCTTTTCATTCTTTAAGTAATTCTTTTCCTCCCATAATAAGAAAAAAATATGATTGTATTTCTTTTAAGAATATCTGATAAAGGGCGAGGTAAAATATGGTCTGTGTTTTGATTCAAGGCAAATATTGGCAAATTACCACAAAATTCCT
>NW_006297811.1:2504714-2547475 GCF_000327345.1 Myotis davidii | reverse complement strand
CATAAAATATCTGTTACTAAGTAAGAAATTTTCTGAGTAAACATAAAATTTAAACCTAAAAGTTTATTTGCAGAAGCCTGCTTAGTATATATAAAATATATTTTGACACCAAGAACTCCTAATTCAGTTAATACTATATCTATATTTGTTATAACTTATAGAGCTTTCTATAGTGCTAAAATCCCAAAAAGTAAGCAAAGTTTATTGAATAAAATTAATTGAGACAAGATACAAAAGTTTACTGAGCACTAGTGCAACCTTCAATATGAGAAGCATACTAGCTTGCTGTAAATATATTTTACTTTGATTCCAGTTATTCTCATTTAACTATTTATTATTGTCTAAATATCCCCTTCATTTTTCTATGTAAGTGGTTCTCAACCTTGGCTGCACATTAGAATCACCTGGGAATCTTTTTAAAATCCTGATTTCTGGGCCTCATTCTCCAGAAATTCTTTGTTATGGGGTGGGGCCACAACATTTATAACAAAGAAACAGAATTTCCAGAGGATGAGGCCCAGAAATCAGGATTTTAAAAAGATTCTCAGGTGATTCTAATGTGCAGCCAAGGTTGAGAAGCACTGTTCTGCGTCGACACACTGTTTCTTCTTGATTTCTCCAGAAGACCCAGCCCAGGTGTGGTATACCAGTCAAACACTCTGAATTATTTTTTAGGCAGCCAAGAAGGGATGGAGAAAATATACTTCCAAACAGCTTTTCCGAAATCAGAAATCCAAGGGGTCCAATCTGTGTGGTCCTGTGATGTTTCTCAGATGATCCTCAGCATCCCAGGAGGAAACAAAAGAGAGCATGTGAGATTCAGGGTTGGCCGGAGCCAAGGAGGGAAAAAGGTGCCAAGAGCCAGGTAGTAGTAGGGAACCTGCTTCAAAAAGGACGTACAGGAACTACGAAGGCTTTGTAACCAGCTAGTGGAAAAATTGGGATTTCTTTCTGGATCCTTTGACTTCCTCATTTTCAGAGAAATTTTTTTAAGCATTAAATATATTTGGATCCCTTTTGATATTTTTTCCTCTTTGGCAATCAATGCGGTTAGTAGATTTTTTCTTAAAACCAGTATAAAATTGGTAACTCAAGTTGATGTTTTAAAAGTTGCCCTAGTGGTTTAAAATATTGTATATATGGAAAAGTACATAAAAGTTACATATGTAGTAGGTAAATTTGTACCTTAGTTTCAGTATTAGCTTGCAGCATTTTAGATTAAAATCTCGATTTTTGGTACATTGCCCTATTAGCTTTAATGTTTAATAAATGGTCACTGAAGTCTTATTTGTAATTTAATCTGGGCACTTAGTTGCCATAGATCTCTCTCTTAGCTTTTCACAAGTAAATATCTTACCTCCTCTCTTCAAATTCATCGATGCTAGGATAGAGTGTTCTTTGGAGCTTATCTGGGTTTCAATAACTTGGTAAAGAAGGTCAGAAGTGATATACAACCCTGCTCCCTCAGGGCCGAGGATGCTTTCTTTATACAGAGTCGCAGGTTAGTTGACTCAGCTCCTGAGCTGCAGCTACTGAGAGCCTTCAGATATAACCCTGGTGTAGTTAAATTGAAAAGCCACATTTCTCGCCATTAAAAATATTGTAAATTCCTTTTTCTTTGTGGAGAAATACGTTGTTTGCTTGTGAAGGGAAATGTTGACTGTTTTTTCTTAAGTGTTTATGTAATGTGCTCACTCGTTTGTTTCTCATAAAGGAAGCGGGGGTGGAGGGGTGGGGGAGGGGATAGTTGAATGGCATCCCAGTGTCAAATGTGTGATGACCTGAAGTAAGAAATGATGGAGTCTTCCTTAGAGCACAAACCAGAGAGAGAACTGTACCCTGAAGCCTTCGCCCTTCCATGTGTGTACATAAGGTTTCTCTCTTAGGCATTTTTAAAAAATATTTTAATTTATTTTAGAGAGAGAGGAAAGGACAAGGAGAGAGAGAAAGAGAGATACATGGGTTGGTTGCCTTCAGTTGAACCCGCAGTTTGGGCATGTGCCCTGATGGGGAATCAAATTGGTGACTTTCAGTGTATGGGACGACGCTCAACCAACTGAGCCACACTGTCCTGGGCTCTCTCATGCATTTTTATGGAGGACCTAATATCTTCTAAAGGATTTTGTCAGGTGCTATTCCTGGCTGCTCAGGAAAGAGAGAAGTGGGATCTTGGCCTGCTTTGTGTGGTTTTGTTTTTTGGCCTTGATTATTTTTATTTTCCTAGAGTTGGCACTTTTATTTTCAATTATAATTCTCCTTCTTCCTACATCATTTATTCTTTGTCATCGGTATGTTAACCTCTCTATCTCTCTCATAAATATTTTCAAGTATCTCAATTTAAAACAAGCAAAACCACCTACACATAACTCTCCTTGGACTCTGTGACCTCTAGCATCCTTGCTTTTTGGTCACGACCAAACTTCTTGAAACAATAACTCGCCATTTCAAAGAAAACAAACCCAACTCTACTCCTTTGGATATTCTGTGTCTTTGGTTGGCTTAATTCATGCATGAAAGATTGGAATTGCTATTAGGAACTAGGCATTACCCAGGCCATGAACCTGAGAGTTATCCCTCATCTCTCAAATCCAGTGGGTGATTAATTATTAAAAACACTCTGAAATATCCTTATTTAGCTGTCTTCTGCCTTGGCTTAGATCATTAATAAACCTCAACTGTAAAATGAAGATTAATAATAGCACTGACCTCACTTTTGGTGAGGAGCAAATGAAATAATGCATGTAGAACACCTAGCCCAGTGTTGGACACATGAATGTGGAAAGAACATTAGTTATTACTACTATTCCCATTAACTATCCTGTATAATAAAAGCCTAATATGCTAAGTGTTCAACTTTTCGTTCAACCATTCAACCAGTGGTTATGATGTGCACTGACCACCAGGGGGCAGACACTCTGACCAGTAGGTTAGCTTGCTGCTGTGGTCTGGCCGACTGGGACTGGGCAAAATGGGCTGGACACACCCTGGAGCCCTCCTGCAGTCCCTCCCCAGCTGGTCCCTATCAGCCCAATCAGAACTGGGCGAGAAGGGCTGGACACACCCTGGATGAATCTGTGCACCAGGCCTGTTTGGCCAGATCCCTGCAGGCCAGGCTGAGGGACCCCACAGGTGCATGAATCCGTGCACCGGGCCTCTAGTTACTAGTATAATGTTGTTGTTGCTACTACTAGTACCATACTGCTACTACCACCACCATAGCAACTGATACATATAATCCATAGTGGTTTGCCCTTACTACTTCTCCAGGCTTGCTCTATGCCCCCTTTTTTCAGTTGCTTCAATTTTTACTTTAACTTCAACTTTCCCCTTTGATAATTTGGAAGCTCTATATATTATTTCTGTTTTTTTAGTGATTACCCTTAAGATTTTAATATGCATACTTAAAGACTAACGTAGGTCAGTATGTCTTTCTTCCTCCTAAACAGAAGAAATTTAGAAACTCTTAACTCCAATCACCCCCTTTTTACTTACATGCTATAACTGTCCAGTGTTTTAATTTCATCGTAGTTTTAAACTCCAAAGCTAGATATTATTATTCAATACAGGCAGTGCTTATTTAAATATATACACCTTGACTTCTTTGGTCACCATTCCTTCATTATATCTAATATTTTCTTGTTTTTACTTTCTTTTTTTAAAAAAATATTTTTCAATTATAGTTGACATACAATATTTATTTCAAGTGTAGAACATAGTGATTAGACATTTATGTACTTTGGAAAGTGATCCCCCCAATAAGTCTAGTACCCATCTGGCACCATACAGTTATTATAATATCATTGACTATATTCCCTATGCTGCACTTTACGTCCCTGGGACTGTTTTTATGACTGGCAGTTTGTACTTCTTAATCCCTTTCACCCATATTCCCTAAGCCCCTTCCATCTGGTGACCGCTGACTTGTTCTCTGTATCTATAAGTTTGTATTGTTTGTTCATTTTTTTTTATTTTTTAGATTCCACGTATAGGTGAAATCATATGGTGTTTGTCTTTCTCTGTTTGACTTACTTCACTTAGCATAGTACCCTATAGGTCCATCCATGTTGTCACAGATGGTAAGATTTCATTCTTTTGTATGGCCAAGTAATATTATATTGTTTATATGTACCACTGCTTTTTTGTCCATTCATATATTGATGGACATTTGGTTGTTTCCCTATCTTGGCTATTGTAAATAGTGCTGTAGTTACCATAGGGGTGCATATAACTTTGCAGAATAGTGTTTTGGATTTCTTCAGATAAATACCCAGAAGAGGAATTGCTGTGTGACATAAATAGTTCTATTTTTAATTATTTGAGAAACCTCCATACTGATCTTCATAGTGGATGCACCAATTTACAATTCTACCAGCAGTACATGAGAGTTCCCTTTTCTCCACATCCTCACCAACACTTGTTTGCTGACTTATTGATGATAGCCCTTCTGACAGGTGTGAGGTGATATCTCATTGTGGTTTTAACTTGCATTCCCTGATTATTAGTAATGTTGAGCATCTTTGCATATGTCTGCTGGCCATTTGTATGTACTCTTTGGAGAAATGTCTATTCAGGTCTTCTGCCCATTTTTTAATTGGATTGTTTTGGGGTTTTTTTTATGTTGAGTTGTACGAGTTCTTTTTAAATTTTGGTTATTAACCCCTTATCAGATGTGTCATTGGCAAATATCTTCTCCATTCAGTAGCTTGTCTTTTTGTTTTGTTGATGGTTTTGGTCACTGTGCAAAAGCATTTTAGTTTGATATAGTCCATTTGTTTATTTTTATGCTTTGTTTCCCTGGGAAACATATAAAAAATATTACTAAGAGTGATGTCAAAGACTTTATTACTTGTGTTTTCTTCTAGGAGTTTTATGGTTCCAGGTCTTACTTTAAGTCTTTAATATATTTTGCATTTATTTTTATATAAGGTTAGTTTATCTGTATGTACAGTTTTATATTGGCAATTATTATCTCTTTGAGGATAATATGTCACTGTTTTGGTTTCCATTATTGTTTTAAGAAGTCAACTATTAGTCTACCTGGCTTTAGGTGATCTCTTTGTTTTTGTGGCTGCTTTTAAAATCTGTTTGCTTTGTCCTTCTGTAGTGTATGTGTATTTAGATGTAGCCTTCTTTTTATTTATTCTGTTTGGAACTTGTTGGATTCCCTGAATCTGAGAATTCATGTCTGTCATCAGTTCTGGAAAATTCTCAGCACTTCAGTTACCATTAATTGTTGCCTACGCTCATTCTTTTTTCTCTCCTTCAAATATGATTATACATATGCTAGGCTTCCTCATTATAGCCTTATGTTTCTAAATGTACCTTTCGTAGTTTCTATTTTCTTTCTAGCATGCTTTGTTTTTCAGATATCTTCCAGATCATTAGTTCTCTCTTTAGCTATGTTTTTTTTGCTTTTATTCCTCCTTAGTTTTTAATATTATTTATTTACTTTTTTACATTTTTAAAGTTTTTCAATTTTGTTTTTTATAACATACATTTCTTGCTCACATGTTCGAGTTCCTCTTTTATTTCTTTACCATTTTTAATACATTTCATATATTTTGTATCTCATAGACTCATTACATGAAGTTCTGTTTCTGCTATAATTTTTGCCTGATCCTCACTCAAGATTTGTTTTCTCATGTGTTTTGTAATTCTGAACTCTTAAATCATGTTGGCTAGGACTTCATCTGTGGGAATCCTGAGAGCCTAGGATCCCCTTAAGAGGATTTGTATTTGCTTCTGTGAAGTCTCACAGTGCTACCAACTTGGGAGCATCTTAAGTTGATTTCTGCTATTAAAGTTTCTGAACTAGTACAAGTCTAGGTTGATATTTGTAAAATCGAAAAAGCTCAGAAGACTTTTTTTTTTTTCAAATCATTTGGCAGCAAAATTTGACCTGATAATAGCCATTATACTACACTAGAGGCCCAATGCACGAAATTCGTGCCAGGGGCTCGGCCCTCACAGTAGCATCCCCAGCTTTCTCTGGAAGGTCGTCCGGAAGGACGTCTGGCTGTCTGGTCTAATTAGCATATTATGCTTTTATTATTATAGATGCCATGAATTTTCATGTGTTGAGCTGCAGAAATATGCTCATATTATGTGTGTTGTCCAGATTATACTGGGCGTTACTTAATATATGGTGTACTTTAGTATGTATCATATTACTTTTGTAAAATCTGAAAAAAATCTTAATTTCTGAAACATATATGGCTCTGAGGGTCTCCTGCTAGAGGAGTATGAATCTGTAGTCTACATTTAAATCATAGTCTTGGACAGAGAGAAAGTATGGTTATTCTTTTTCTTCATCTACCCAGAACCTAAGCTGGGTGGGACAAGTTTTTCTGGTGTCTACTTTGCTGGAAGGTGTTTTTTTGGTTGTTTTTGTTTTTCTTCTTATTTTACTACGGGAGTAACTCTATGAGAATTCTAGATTTATATGGAGATCTTAGTTCCAGCTAACCTCCTTCCTTATTCCCAAAGACCTTATCTCCTGTTCCCCACAGGGCTCTTAAAATCTAAGCCCTCTATCCACTCACATTAACACATGGCCTCAGGGAGCCTTCTCTTCAGTATCAGTGTACCATTTGGTTTTCTGCATCTTTTTTTTTTTTTGGCCCTGAGGATTGCTTTTCTTCTGCGTTTACCCAAATGGTTGGAAGGATGCTTGTATTATTTATCTGGATTATCAGGAGTTTGGTGGGGTTTCTTACAGTCTACCTGTATGCTAAAAATGGAACCAACCTGTTTTCCTACCCTCTACTAGTATTCTCCACCAATCCCCACACCCAACTCAAACACCACAGCCCTTTCTTGAGCAACAGTGAAATTCATTAGTTACACTATACTCTGTACCTTTGGGGCCTTTGCACATGCTCTTTCTGTGTTTAATACATTATAAAATCTCATTTCTAAAACCTAAATTAGTCATTCAGTTTCAGTGCTTATATCCCTGTACATAGATCCTTGTCATATCATTCCAAAAGCTGTGGCAGGATTCTGTTCCATAGTTTCTTTCTTTTTTTGGTCTGCAGTTGAGGCTGCCTTATCCCTAACACCAGACATAGCATGGGAGCAGGTTTTAGTAAACATTTGCTAAATGATATTTTTACTACATATTTCCCATTTCTCAAATTTTAGACCCTTTTTTTCCTTATTTCTATTTTAAAATTTTACCTTTACTTGCTAACCTTTCAGAAAAACAAGGAGTTACAACTTGATCCATTTTCTCTTAAGGTTATAAATATCTAATATCAGAAAAAGTCTAATATCAGAGGAAAGCAAACAAATAAAGGAAACAGTAAATTGCCAACGTGGATAGTTAATGTTTACTTCCTAACAGTCTCTCAAAAATTGCATTCTTATGATAAGATAAAAACTTAATTGGGGGGAAGTTATATTATTGATAAGAAGAGTATTTTGGCTGTGTATTTAATGCATACGTGTTCTTGTATTGGTGTGTATCATCAATGATTAGATAGTAGATGATTAGGTGTTAATATCAGAGAAAATTCTTTGCTAGCATTTTGTGTATGTGGTATGTGTGTGTGCGCTTTAGTTTGTTCTGAGTTGGATACCATTGGGTAATGTTGCTTTTTAGTTTCCATTTTATATTTCATGAATACATACATTATGAATAGTAAGGATAGTCACAGAAGAAAAACATTATTTCAGAAGTAGCTACATACTCTTAATTTTCACCGAAATCATATTATTCACTGTGTCTATAGTGTTATTACTCATTAGCACAATAATATTACCATTAACAACTTCAGGATTTTAGAAAAGCAGTGAGGAAAGGAGACAAGCTTAAGCTAAAACTTTGGATTGTTCTGCCTTTGTAAAGAGAACAATAAATGTTGGCGTATTGAATTTAGTTTTTGGTGACCTGTTTGGAAACATTAGAAATGACTTTCAGTGTTGAGGCTTTCAGCGGCTTATTATTCAAGCCCATTATTTATTCATTTAACACATATTTGGGTATTTACAAAATGCCAGGAATTGTTCTAGGAGGCAGGGACACCATGGTGAACAAGACACATGCAGCTTTTGGCATCAGAGAGCTTACAACTTAGTAGGGGAGACCAAAAATGAAAGAAGTAATTACAGGTGGTTAAATTGGACTCAGTTTTAACAGGGAAGGCAAAGACTACAGTGGAGGTCCATTACAGAGGCAGTGACGTGTAAGCTCAGACTTGAAGAATGAGTGGGATTTACTTAGGTGAGGACAAGGACTGCCGCATTATCTTATCTAGGAAGAGGCTCAGAGTGAGCAAGGCACATTTTAGGAATTTAAAGAACTTAAGGGTTGCTGCAAAACTGAGTTGAAGAGGACTGACAATGTTAATAGATGAGACCTGAGTTGTGAAGAAGGGCCAGAACGGGCTGGGGCCAGGAGGATCTTCTAGGCTGGAGAGAATCTTAGAAATTGTCCAACCTCTTCATTTTTATAGATGAGGAAGCTGAGTCCCAAAGAGGCAAAGTCACACATTCGACATGTGTCAGTATTGAAGAGTATTGAATAATTCTTGTCTGCCTTCAGCAGACGTCCTAATGGGTCATTGCTTTGTTTACCTAGTTCTGATTGCTATATATGCCAGGAAATAGCCTCTGTGTAGGTCATGTGGGAAATGTAAACATATTTAAACATAGATAGATAGAGTGTGTATATGTGTATGTTCACATGTATGTATACTAGTATATATGTGTACATATATACACACACACATGCACATACATATAGATACACAAACACATACATTTTAACAGTCTGATTTAAAATTCACCATAAATGCAAACATAGCCCAGGGCACTTCTGACACAGTGCACAACATGCATTAGTCTCAGGCGGTGTTCCAGGACTAGTCCTGTTAGTCTGACCTCTTTTTATCTTTTCCCTCTTCTTGTCTGTTGCTTGCTTCTTGGGTCATGATTTTGACACAGGAGAATGCTATGTATGCCATTGGTGACAGTGAAAACTAAAAAGATTACAGACTTGTGTAATTTAGTTAAAAGTCTTCCAAAAAACTATGTATGAAAGCAAACTTCAATTTAAAGGCCATTTAGTTTGGTCTTATTATTGTGGTGAGATAATTTATAACACTTGTTAACTATACATTACTGAAATTATAGAATTTTATAAATTAGGCTTAACTATTAAAAATCCAAAACAAACAAAAAAATAACTCCCCCAAATCACCAGATACATTAAGTATATCTAAGTATGTTCTTCCCATACTTCACTGGATTTGTTTCTAGTCTGAAACACCAAAGAAAAAGACTAAAGTTATTAAAGTTTAGGTTAAGTAAATATCTAAGTGAAGAATTTTACCTTTCTCCTATTCTTTGCTAAATCAGTTGTTTTCACATCACCGTGCACTGTAATTCTTTTTCTCAAGATAAATATTAAAACCATGTCAGAAGAGATCCTATTGGTTCTTCCTTAAGGGCTGAAATAAAAATTTTTAAAAATTCTTATAATCTCACCATCTACTTGATTAGTGTCAAACTGTACAGCTTACAAACCCTCCATCGTCAATAATTCTGTTAGACCCAGGGTCAATGAAATTTTGTTATTTTTGTCTTCCTGACCCAACAGGATAGCAGTGTATTCATGTTTTTCTGGTGTCTTCCTCAAGTACGTTAACACTTAACATTCTGGTTTCGTTTACCTTTGAATGAGCATGACCTTAGGTTTCATGGAGGGCTGGTTTGAGTTCTGCTAATGAACAGGCTGAACTGACTATTTAACACCTGCATCTCCTCCTTGCTTTGTGGGTCTCTACCTGTTCTTTTTTCCCCACAAGAATTCTCATCATGGTTGCAAAGAAGCCACTTCATTTTTAGTTGAACTTTATTGCATTTTGTGAAGAACTGTGTGCTATAGTAGCATTACTCTATCAAGAGTGTTCTATAAACGTATCTCAGTAGAATGGAGATTGGAATTTGGTTCTTCTGAGGGATTGTGCTAATAATTTCCCTTAGTGTGCTGTGGATGCAGAAAGAAGTGCTTCTTCAATTGAGTTCAGCATAACTTGTTCAGATGGAAAAATAAGAATACAAATTGGGCAGTCATTTGGGAAAGCATATTGGCAGTCTTAATCAAAACTTTTGTTTTTTATTATGCATTATATCAAATTTACCACTGTATGAGTGGAAATTAAGACTTTATGTAGTTTTTATATGTTATAATATTTCTTCAAATAAATCACTCCTATAAACCTAAATTTGGAAAGAAAAAAAAAGCTTTTGAAAGTCCTTTGACCCAGCAATGTGACTGCTGTAAATTTATCTCAGATAACTGAAAGGAAAATAGAAAAAAACGTGCATTCAAGGGTGCTTGTTGCAGCAATGTATATAGGAACACAAAATTGAATACACCTAAATACTTAAAAAGTGATGGTGTATCCAAACAATATAATAGTGGGCAACCTTGAAAAATGAGATTCTTAAAGTATATTTGACATGGGAAGACAACTGATGATATATGATCTGGTTTTCATTTTTTAAAAAGTATGTATATGCCTATACTATATAATTTAGTAGAATATATATCAAAATATTGTCCGAGGGTTGAAGGATTTTTACTTTCCACCTTATATACCCACATTAATCATGACCACTTTGATTGGGGTTTACAGGAATATACGTCAAACTCGTTTGAGCACAAAGGATCACTTTGGCCCTTGTCACCAATCTGAGGGAAAGGCAGGGAGGAAGCTGGGCCTCTCTGGTCCTTGTTGAGGATCCCCCTCCACCTCCTGTTTCTCTTGCCTCCACTTCACACAATAGTGGTGGAGCATCTGCTTCATTCTCCAGCTCTTTCTCAGTGCATCTGGAACCACAGTGGATTGAAGCTGCCAGGATCACATCACCGCAGCCTCACCCAGAGAAAGAGACTCTCTCCCTACTGCTAGAGTTTTACAAAATCAGAGAGAAGAATTCTGATTTGCTTTGCTCAGGGCATGGTTTGCCCATGTGAGTATGTGGCATCCTATATAATAAAAGGTTAATATGCAAATTGTCCCCTCGACCAGGAGTTCCACCGAGAGTTCAACAGGGAATTTGACCAGGGGATGGTGACGGCTGGTCAAAGGCCTGCGACCCCTTCCCCCGGTCAGACCCCACCCATGCACGAATTCGTGCACCGGGCCTCTAGTGATACTATAATTGTTACTCTCAACGAGAACTCCTTAATTTGAAATTCCAAGAGGTAGTGGCCTGATACAATTTTATGTTTTGCTCACATCACAGACTTCTGTGGGCAGTATGTTCCATCTAAGGATTCCATCCCCTAAGGTTTCAGAGGCCTCCACTGGATTCTGTGCATCTATCTAACTGAGGAAGGCAGACAGAAAGGGGAGTGAGGTCCAGGCCTGCACAACATTCCACCTGTATTCCATTAGAAGAGCTCAGTGGCCTCAACAAAATATAGGGGAAGGTCTAGCTGCAAGTCCAGAAGGGGAAGGAAATGGGATGTGAACAAACAGCATTGACCTCACCCTGTCCAAGGAAAAAGAAATTGGATGACAGCTTGTCCCTTCTACCTTAAAAACACGTACTTTATGCCACTGAGGTTGCCAGAGATTTCACTGCTGTAAGAATATGGTCGTTATCTAGCAATAAGCGACCTGCTGTTAAGTTTTCTTTCAGTGATGCTGGGGGATTCTGGAAATGCATGACTAGCTGGCCAGTACACTCACTGTATATTCCTCCATCCTTGGCAGACATTGCAGATTGATCCTGGCACTCTTTTCTTCAGAGCTTTGATTTGGTCTCCAAGTACATCCATCTACACTGTTTTGGATTTCTATTGTCAATCATAGGTGATGCTTAAGATGAAACAGATTTGCTATCACTTGTCTAGGCCTGTGGTTGGCAAACTGCAGCTCGCGAGCCACATGAAGCTCTTTGGCCCCTTGAGTGTGGCTCTTCCACAAAATACCACATGCAGGCACACATGTACAGTGAAACTGAAACTTCTTGGCCCATGCGCAGAAGTTGGTATTTTGTGGAAGAGCCACATTCAAGGGGCCAAAGAGTGGCATGTGGCTCACGAGCTGCAGTTTGCCGAGCCGCAGTTTGCCGACCACTGGTCTAGGCAATTTATTCATACTGGATACTAAGGCAAACTGCTCTCTGATTTTACCTAGACTTCCAGAATTGGCATTCATCTTGAATGGTTCTAAGCCAGGGGTGGGCAAACTTTTTGACTCAAGGGCCACAATGGGTTCTTAAACTGGACCGGGGGCCAGAACAAAAGCATGGATGGAGTGTTTGTGTGAACTAATATAAATTCAAAGTAAATATCATTACATAAAAGGGTACGGTCTCTTTTTTTTTTTTTAGTTTTATTTATTTCAAATGGGCCGGATCCGGCCCGCGGGCCATAGTTTGCTCATGGCTGTTCTAAGTCCAGGTTTCATTTGCCAGTGACCTTGACCTTGTCTTTAAAAGCTAGTGATTCGCAGATTTGTTTGGTTAGGCCATGGGAAGCTGTTCTTCCTTGCTCCGTTTAATAGCAAAAGGCTGACTCTATTTTGCCTTTAACAGACAGTTATAGCTATTGTGAGGCAGAAAAAGGATGTTTCGAGTTTTTGCATTTAAAACCTAAACTTTCTCTAGGCATCAAGTTTTGTATTAATCGGTTGCCTTAAAATATAAGTTATGCAAAGCACATTTGAATTTTTGTACCAAGAGATTCTCTTTGAATTGCTACTCAGGTACAAGTACATGGATATGATGTGTGTGTTTTTTTAATGTAAGATAATTCTTGATTCACTTGTTTGATGTATAATGCATTAGTAGTCTGTCTTTCCCTGTAAGATTTAATGGAATTAAAATCAAGAATCAATTGGTATTATCCTCACAAACCCCATTTGAGGCAAATACTCTTATTTCTACTGTACAGAGGGGGAAAATGAGGCCCAAAGAGATTAGAGACCATCCAAGGTCCCACAGCCAATGAGGGGAGGAGTCAGGATTTCATCAAGGGTTCTAACTGCAAGAATTCTTTTTCCCTTTGCATCATGTTGTCTGTGTCTCTAGTGTCATTCACAAGTAGCAATAACCCCAAACAAAACCCATTACAACACCATTTAATTGTTACATCCTTGGTTAAATTTATTCCTAGGTATTTTATTCCTTTTGAAGCATTTGTGAATGGGATGGTTTTGTTTTGTTTTGTTTCCCTTCCCTTTCTGATAGTGCATAACTTGTGTATAAAAATGGAACTGATTTCTGGATATTTATTTTGTATCCTGATATTTTACTGAACTTATTTATTTATTTTTTTGGTGGAATCTTTAGGGTTCTTTATATGTACAATATCATGTCATCTGCAAATAATGACAGTTTTATTCACCATATGATTGTTTCAGGGAATTAAAGACAGGGTGAGATTTAAAGACAGGTTAGCTAATTAACTAGATGGACAAAACCCCTGCAAAGGCCCTCCTCTGTTTAAGGCGGGGGGGGGGGGGGTGTCAGTTGGAGAGGGTGGCTACAAATGACTATTCTTGAGCCAGTCTCACCCCTCATCAGTTATGTCTCTTAATGATTTGCTCCAGAGGCCTTTGTTTTACCACTAGCGGCCCAGTGCACAAATTTATGCACATTGAAAGGAAATTAATTAGAAGAAATATTTTAATATCACTATTCACCCTTTCTCTATAATAGAAATGTCAACCAAATTCACGATTGACAATGACACATCAAAACACATGTGTGCAATTGGCACCAGCGAGAGCTTTATATGTTTCGCACATGCAAATATTTAACTGCAGCAGTGTTTGACTATATTCTGCTCAATGAGAAAATCTGAAGTCACTTTCAAAGTCCACCATTTCTTCTTTTCAGTCAGGTCAAGTTTCTGAGCTTTCTAAATCTCCATTTTCCAGCTAATGAATAGAAAATAGGATTCCATCGAGTCTCCTATCTACCTACTCTAGGACTTCTGTGAGGATCAAATGAGATGAGGCATGGGAAAATGCTTCACAGACATTTGGTTAAAGTCTAAAATGTCTCCACCTGGCTATAAAGCAAGTCATGTTCCTGGGCTAAAGGAACTGCAAGGAGGCTAGTCACTAGGGAAAGGAAGCTGGGTGTTGCTATGTGACATTATTACCCCTGGACAGACACATAGCATATTAGCCTTTTATATATATAGATAACTTTTATATATATAGATACATTTTAATATAAGACTTTGGGGTGTGGTAGAGGTACAGCAGAAGGAGTACTGATTTATGATCAGATGACCTAATGTAATTCCAGGCTCAATTGCTTTCTGGCTGTGATCTTGGACCAATTAACTTAATTAGGGGGGGTGGAAGGGGTGTTCAGTCTCTTCTTCTCTAAGGCATCATGGGGCTATGGTAACATTTAAATGAATAGATTTATTAAAAACAGCAATCACAGCAACAAACTTCAACCCTGAATTACTTTCTGAATTATTGAAGGAAAAAGCCTTTTGGGCCCCAATAGTTATCTTCCTAGGTATCTTTCAGGTACTTTATGTGATAGCTTCTCTGTGCTTATCTGTGGCATCAGCTTGAGAGACAGTAGTATATTCCTACAAGATATGAAAATATCTGGGACAATTAAACCCTCACTGTGGAGTTCATTATCTCATTTTGTTCTGTTAACAAATGTTAGTACTAATGATCAAAATATAAGTGTAACTTGTGTTTGGTTAACATCACTTCCTAAAATACATTATTGAGACTTGGTTAGAAAAAAAAGTTTAGACTTAGCAATTTTTAGATACTAAACTTTTCAAATATAGAGTCTTTGAGTAAAAAAGAGTTATTGCTTGCCCTGGTCAGTGTTTCTCAGTGGTTAGAGCATTGGACCTTGCACCTGAATGGTCCTGGGTTTGATTCCTGGTCATGGGTATGTACTTGGGTTGTAGGTTTGGTTCCAACCTCCGGTCAGGTTGCGTGCAGGAGACACTTAGTATATGATGCCCCCTTTTATCCTTAGGTTCAAGAAAACTTACCTGAGAGTATTTTTTATACTAATCATAAATACAAAGAAAATTTTAATTTTGTAGCAATAAGGTAGAGTAGAGGGAAATTGTTAAGATTAATAAAAACTTATAAAATATAAAATGAGAATAAGGTAAATGATGAGAAATGGAAAGGAAGTAAAAGGGGGAAAAATGAAGACTATTATAGCAAACCACCTATGACAACATTTATAACCGGAAGAAAATGTGGAGAATTAAATGTCAAAATAGAATGTATAAAATAGAAAATACTAAAAGATGAGGTAACTCACCTGAAGAAATGGGAGGTTTGGAAACCAGTATTTGACATGGATTAATAAAAAATTAAAAATGTGCTTTTTTTCCCTCCATATTTTTTGAGAAATTATGTCAAAGATGATTTATTTGATTGTTTTCTAAATTTCAGACCTCATTCTTTTCTTTTTTAAAAGTTATCTTTATTGTTGAAAGTCTTACAGATGTCCCTCTTTTTCCCCATTGACCCCTTCTAGCCCACACCCACCCCATCCCAGGCCTTCACCACACTATAGTCTGTGTCTATGGGTTATGTATATATGCATATAAATTATTTTCTTTACTATCTTCTCTCTTGGCCTTTGTACCTAGATTACAGAGTGAAGGGAACACCATCACACTACAATAAGTTAATTTTTTACCAGATTTAAAAAAGATTTATCCCAAAACTAGTGACCCAGTGCACAAAAATCATGCACATTAAAAGGGAATTAATTAGAGGAAATATTTTAATATTGCTATTTGCCCTTTCTCTATAATAGAAGTGTCAGAGATGGAAGAAAAATTAGTAAAATATATATGAAAATCTTCCTCCTGTTAGAGTCTGGGGCGCGTCACGGAAACCAGAGTCAAGTCCCCGCCCACCCACGTGCACCTCGAAATCCTGCGAGATCCAAACCCAGTTGGCCCCACCCTGTCAATCCCTGCTGGGTGAAGGTGCATGTCCTCAGGTCACCTGGCCGGATACCAGAGCAGGGTGTGTGGCCTGAGGTCCCCCAGCCCAAGCTGGAACAGGGGGCATCCCTTGAGGTCCCCGTCAAGCCCCGCCAGGCGGGGGGCACAGCCTCAGGTCCCCTGCCCCAGCCCAGCGCCATGCAGCCTCAAGTCCCTGCTGATTGCTCATTAAGGCTCTTTACGGTAACCCGGCCTCTGCTCTGAGGGCAGCTATCTTGTGTTACGGAATCCCTGCCTCTGCTGTGGGCACAGCCATCTTGACCATTATGGTGTGGTGGTCAATTTGCATATTCCCTCTTTATTAGATAAGATTACTTGGAAGTTTCCATTGTTAGCACTTGTTTTGTGTTTATATATTCTAGTAATTATAATTTTTTACCATCCTCTGGATGAGAAAAATGTATTGAGATTCTTTATTATTGCTCTATTCAACAAATGTTTATTGAGGACCAGAGACTATTCTGCTAGGGGTTGGCTTGGGAGCTCTTATGGTTTGATAATTTGGTATGAGTGCCAAAATAGAAATTTTAATTTTCAAGGTTTTGATTGGATGACTAGAGGCCCGATGCATGAAATTCATGCAAGAGTAGGCCTTCCTTCCCCCAGCTGCTGGCACAGGCTTCCCTCTGGCACCCGGAACCCGGGCTTCCCTCGCAGCCTCGGCTTCATCCTGAAAGATGCCCAGAAGGATGTCCGGTCTAATTAGCATATTACACTTTTATTATTATAGATTATTTGGAAGCTGTGCCATGTAGTTTCATAGGCTTGTTGTAAAGACCTCAATATAAATAAAAGGGGTAGCAGACAGTGTAGTGACCGTGATAGCTCCTCTGCCAGCAAGCTGTTTGGCCTACCCCCAGCCGCCCTTTCTCTGCGTGGTCCTAGACCAGTGACGGCGAACCTTCTGAGCTCGGCGTGTCAGCATTTTGAAAATCCCTAACTTAACTCTGGTGCCGTGTCACATATAGAAATTTTTTGATATTTGCAACCATAGTAAAACAAAGATTTATATTTTTGATATTTATTTTATATATTTAAATGCCATTTAACAAAGAAAAATCAACCAAAAAAATGAGTTGTCATAGGTTCACCATCACTGTCCTAGATGGTTTAGTCCCTGATGTTGCAGATGGGATGGAAGAGGGTGTTTGTTCTAAGCTCCGCCCTGAGCCATGATGAGTGGCAACATCTGGTGCTGAAAGGTCTTGAAGCACAGGTACCTTTGCTAACTCAGAGAAACACTTGATTTCTTCAGGGGCTAAGTTAAGCAGAGGGTCTTCCATGAACCTATGGCCTCAGGAGATTCTATGAGAAAATAGAGATAAGACACAGCAGCCTAGATGGAGAGCCAATAGGATAGACATGTAAACAAGCCAATGATAATACCCCATTATAACTGATACAGTGATGGTATGCCTGGTGTATTGTGGAAATGGCCAGTTTTGCCTGGGAGGAGTCAGGAAAGGCTTTTCTGAAGTGGAGATGTTTGGCTAGATATTGGGAGACATAGGTATTTTCCAGACAAAGAAGCATGGTGTGCCTGACAGTGTGTAGGGGGCAAAGAAAAGAGAGGTATGGTGGGCTGTGTTGTTAAGAATCATGCAGGTGGGGCCTAGTTTTATTTTATAAAGCAGCAAGGAGCCAATGCAGAGTTGTTGTTTAATATATTTTTTGCTGATTTCAGAGAGGAAAGGAGAGAGAGAGAGAGAGAGAGAGAGAGAGAGAAAGAAAGAGAGAGAGAGAGTTGATTGGCTGCCTCTTACACGCCCCCTGCTGGGGATTGAGCCCACAACCTGGGCATGTGTCCTTGACCAGAATGAAACCTGGGACCCTTCCGTCTGCAGGCCGACACTCTATCCACTGAGCCAAATTGGCTAGGGCGCCAATGCAGAGTTTTTAACAAGAAAGTTTCATTATCACATTTGTTTTTCAAGAATATACATCTGGTTATGTGGGAAATGGCTGCGCTAGGGAGAATGTAGACTAGATAGAGATATTGGAGAGTCAAGTGATAATGAGGGCCTGCAGAAGGAAATTACAAGGGGATAAAAACGCCGAGGCTAAATTTGAAAGGGTTGTATATGAAGGGTAAAAGGAGCGATTGCAGATCACCGTAGCCTAAGATGTTAAGCTGGACAAACCATGGAGGCACATTTCATGAGTTTGAAAACATTTTTAGAATCTCACACTCAACACCTCCAAGGCTGAACTCTTTATCTTCCCCTCAAAGCTGTGTTTTTATATCATGTCAGTCATCTGAATCTCAGTTGATAGCAATTTCATCCATCCAGTGGCTTAAATCATTAATGTCATTCTTGAGTCCTTTCTTTCTCTCCTACCCCAAATGCAGTCAGCCAGGAAAACCTGTTGGTCCTACCTATCTGTAAAACACAGATAGATCCAACCACTTGTCACCACGCCCCACCTCCACTGACCCCATTCATTCCCAGCCAACAGCATTCCTACCAGGATGACTGCAATTGCTGCCTAATTTTGCTCCGGTCCTTCCCCCACCCCCAACAATGTGTTCTCAACATGCAGCTAGCGTGATCCTTGTAAATATAATGCCAATCATGGCACTATTATGTTTAAAAACTCCACATCATTCACCCAATAAGCTAACGGCCTAATAATGGTCTTCAAGGCCTTAAAGGGTCTGGCCTCTGCCTGCTCCACTTCGCTGGGCTTCAGATACCCTAACTTCTTACTGTTTCTGAGCAAGTCAGGCAAGCAACCACCTGGGCACCAACGGTTCCCTCTGCCTCGAATGCCCTTTCCCCCAGTATCTGTATGGATAAGTGAAATGGTCTCGGCCTAAGATGTGCTTATATAACAGAAGGAGAAAAAGAAATACGTATAGAAAGAAAATATTATCTATCATATTATTAATTGTATTTAGATTCTTTGGCGCATTATGATCTAGGTGTGGTTTAGACGTTCTAACCACAGTTATAGTTTAGCTGAGTGTCAGGTGAACATCACAAACATATGACTCATTTAGGATATTATTTCCTGAAGGGCATAGAATAATTTTCTGTTATTTTTTTAAACAATGTTTTCCAATATCATGGTATTCGGTAAGAACAACTAAATCCATATGATAAACATGGTCATTTAAAGTACATGTTCGTTTTACCTCAAATCCCCCTCACTCTGCCTACATTACTAGAGCTAGCTCATCAAACCCAGCATGAGCTCAGCAAGCTGTGGAGTTAACAGCTAGCTTCAGTGAGGTGTGAGAATACCAGGCTAACTGAAGTTGACCCAGTCATGTTAAATCATGTATCATGTCCATTCTTCAGTACCAAAACTTGATATACTTGACCTTTATAAAAAACTTAAGAGTTCATATAAAAACTGTTATCCAAGAAATGCAAAACCTAGTGAACAGAGCATACTCTTAAAGCAAGGCACTAAAAACACTCAAATGGACTTTTGTGCCCATCAACAAAAAAGGATATTATTGTTAATTAGCAAAACTTTGTAGTTATCAACACACTGGTAAGAATGGCTCTAGTTATTTCTAATAAGCTCTATAGAAATTGGCTTTCATCTCATCCTTTCTTAGTCTTACCCACATGTAAAACAGCAGTAAAGAAAAGTGTGATGAAGCTCTGCTAATTGAAATTAGAATTGGTAAATGTAGTGTCAGCCATTGAATCATTCTATTAATCGTAATGGATGTGGCCATTGTCCTAAAAGATGGTTAGGCTCTCATATATTACACTTAAAATTCAACCAGACTATTAAAGCACTGGATAATATAAAAGTAAAATATGTCAGTGGTTTTATCTCTATATAATGGTCTGGGTCCTAAATTTAAGTAATTTATTTGCTGAATGTGTCACCAAAGACCTACTAGCCACAGTTTAAAGCACAAAGCTTTGTCAGAGCTTTGAACAAAAGAAACTCTTCACTATTTAAATTCTGATGAACTCACTACATGCTACCACTTATTGTCAAATACCTCTGTGGGAGTAACTCTTAAACAACTAAATGGTAACTTTCATTATGTGTCATATAAATATGACCAACTTATTCCAAGGAATACTTGATATAGTAAAAATAGTACTTAATTAAGTAGGCAACTCACACCTGAGAGCCTTCATCTAGTTTTGTCTGTTTTGCAGGCTTGGTATAGCAAAGAACCCAAGTGAAAGGGGTAAGAAAAAAATCAGTGTGGACTCTAGGATATGGCTGGAATCAGGCAGCTGAGATAAAGGCACAGTGCATCCCAGGACTGTCCAGCTGCACAGAAAATGGGAACTAGAGAGTGTCCATTGCTCTTGGGCAGGTTAGCAGTCACTCTGACTCCAGAGCAGATTCAGTAGTGTGGTGGGGGTTATTGTCGTTTTGTAGAGATTCCTAGATGTTCTTTTTCTTTTGAGATGGCTAGTAATCTTTGTGATATTATAGGAATCTTTTGTGGACTTTTGTATATACCAAGATCCATTGATTTTTCTTTATCTTGGAAATCTAAATACGTGGAAGAAAAGAGCTGAAGAGAAACATAGGAAATAGACATCTCTTTCTTTAGACTGCAGGGTCTTAGCAAAGCTATGAGGCTGTGGATTATCCCACAGCACCTGGAAAGGTGGAAGACCTCCTTGGAAACAGTGACTACTCGTGGTAAAAATGAAAATGCATCGATTGGTTGCCTCCCCAACCGGGGATCAAACCGCAACCTGGGCATGCGCCCTGACCAGGAAACAAACCAGCGACCTTTTTAAAAAAATATATTTTATTGATTTTTTTAAAGAGAGGAAGGGAGAGGGATAGAGAGTTAGAAACATCGATCAGCTGCCTCCTGCACACTCCCTACTGGGTATGTGCCCGCAACCAAGGTACGTGCCCTTGGCCAGAATCGTACCTGGGACCCTTGAGCCCACAGGCCGATGCTCTATCCACTGAGCCAAACCAGTTAGGGTGAACCAGTGACCTTTTGGTGCACACCAGACATCACTCAATCAACTTGAGCCACACCGGCCAGGGCTGAACACTGGAACTTTGTAAATCTTAAAAATCGTTTTCCTCTACAATAGTCTAATAAGTATTTAAATTCTCCAGCTAACTCACCAGAGCCTGTATTAACCGTAATGTACCTAGAGCATATGACTGAACTACTAATCATTGTTATAATGTTGTTAAGGTCTGGATGAGTTCCATTCCGAAACATCAGAAAGAGCTTTCCCTCCTGGCCCCTGCACTACGGTGGAACTAGGAACTTGATTATTTTTTCCACCTGCTGGATAGGAGAGTGTAGTGTGGGGTAGGCTGGTGGAGGTTCTCAGCGGTGCAGAGCTTGCGGAAAAAGAAGTGATAGGGAGGGGGCCTGGGATCTCCGGGGTTGACTTCCTGATTTACCTCTCTGCTGCTGCCAACTGTAATATCTGAATTTCTGACTATTCTTCATTTTCCCCCTGCACTTATTCATCAGTAAATGGAGTCTCAGAAACTTCTCTTCAATGTCTCTAAAACATTTTCAGTTCTTTGTTTTACTTTTTAAGAATTAAGGATATATATACATATATATCTATATGATATATATATATATATGAAGGAGAGAGGTTTATATAATCTTTTCATTTCATTTAATTCTTTTTCTCCCTTTTACTAGGTAAGGTTCATATTTGTGTGTTTGTATATGTAGTGTATATGATGTGTGTATGTGTGTGTGTATGGTGTATATGGTGCATGTGTGTGGATAGATAGATAGATAGATAGGCAGGCAGGCAGGCAGGCAGGCAGATAGGTAGATGAGTATTATGAACTAAAGGTGTGTTCCTGGGTATTCCAGAAAGAAAATGAACTTGGGTCTTTTGGATATTTCCATCTAGGAAGTTCTGTAGAAAGTCCTGAAGTATAAAAACAAGAAGACTTTGGGTAAGGCCAATGAGATGGAATAATGCTGGTGTTGCCAAGGATTCTTGCAGAGGGGAAGAGCAGGAGTAGAAGGAAGATAAGATCCAGCCCTGGACTAGCTTTGGGAGACATGAGGCTTAGAGATGAGGCTGTAGAAACAGCAAAGGAGAAAAGTCCTGAATTCTGCTACAGGAGTTGCCACTTAGGGGTATGATTTATTTTTAGGAAACATAAGTTTCACATATGTGGGTAGGGAGCTTGATTGGAACAGAACACTGCTGCCTTGCTCCTGCTGCTTGAGTCCTAACTGTGAAGTATTGCTTCTCTTCCTGGTTCTAGAGCACTCCAAAAGGAAGTGTTGGGTATAAAGAGCGAGCTGAAGATGAAATGGCTGCTCTTTTCTGAGGGCAGTAGGCAGTGATGGGCTCTGGTTAGAGCCTGAGGATCTTAGGTTAGATATTTCAAAAGACATGCATGGTTGATCAGTGTTGGGATATGGCACACTTCCTAACATGGCAAGTTCTTTTCCAGGGACTCCAAAAGTACTGTTTTGAGCTGATTTAAATTTAAATCCCTTAAACGTATTTTCAGTCCAAGGCTCTGTCAATAAACACACACATACACACACACACACACACACACACACACAACAAAAAACACCCACAAAACTTAAGGTCATCATGGAAACAGGACATGAGTGACTTTACCTGACACACTTGCAGAGTAGACGTAGGCAGTTGGTCATCGTGTGGCAGTAGCAGGAAATCAGAAACCCAGGCTGCAGTATCTTCTACAATCTCCTTGGCAACCAAGTCGGCAAAGGCTGCCCTCCCAGTGGTTCCTGCCAGCTTGGAGGACTGGCTTGAGATTCTTTGTGGATTGTGCAGAACACCATGATCTTCTGTTTCACTGGTCTGTTACAAATGTCTACCTCTATAATACTCTACATTTTTAATATATTTTTTAGTTTATTGGGGTAACACTGGCAAACAAAATTATATAGGTTTCAGGTGCACAGTTCTACAATACATGATCTGTACACTGAATTGGGTATTCACCACCCTAAGTCAAGTCTCTTTCCATCACCACATATCCCTCCTATACCCTCCTCTGTCTCCCTTCATCCCCCAGCAATGACCACACTGTTTACTGTGTCCTTAAGTTTTTCTTTTTTGCTCAGTCCCTCCACCACCCCCACATACCCGGTTCTGCTCACATCTGTTCCTTACAGCACAGAATTCTTTTGGGAACCCCATTTTAATTGTTAAGAAAACCATTGGAAGAGGATGAACTATAAGAGCAATGTAGTATTATGGCCAAAGGACAGATGTGATTACCTCATGCATGAAGACGCTGTGCTGAAGAAATCCAGTGATTTGCCTAACAGTTACGTCGTTAATGCCAAGAGCCAGCTGTGTACAGATCCTAAAAGGCAAAAAGTAAACTTTTAAATTTTGTCATAATTTTCTACCATCCTGGAATCAACTGAGGATGCAATGTTTGGCACATGGACTGCGTCCTCGCTTCCTCCCCGCAATCCCAAGCAATAGTGGGACACACCCTGGGTCCAGTTGTGCAGGCAGGTGCCTGGGCACTTGTGCTGGCTCCGTGAAGCTCCGTGAGTCGTGATGCTGCATTCGGGGAGGATAATGGTCAGTCTCTCCTATACCCCAATTGGTCAGAAGAATCGTGGCAGTTTATAATGTTCATTTTCAAAAGTTGCTGTTGCCTGCATCTCAAACTGGCCCATGTTTAGAGCATTTTGAAAGTATAGTTTGCCATGATGCTTAAATGTTGACATAACTCTAAGGACATCTTTGTAGGTGTTTCAGACAATAGAGGTACCTTTATCCCCCTATCTTCACTCCCCCCATCCAGTTCATGCTCCATATAGCCACCATAGTAATTCTTCATAATATAAGTTGGATTACATCCTTTCCCTGATCAAAACCCTCAAACATCCCATTGCATTTCCATGAAATACCAAGTCCTTCCTGAGCTGTAATGCATTGTTGCTGGTTTGGTCCGTTCTCTTTCTGCCACTTTCTCCCTTGCTGTTCTCCAGAAACACTGGCTTTCTTGCTGTTTTTTTAACCTTTCAGGCACGTTCTCACCTCAGGACCTTTGCATTTGCTGTTTGCTCTCCATGAAACATTCCTTCCAAAGATGACTGAATGACTGGCTTCCTCAATGCCTTTAGGACTCGTAACTATCATTTCCTGGGGAGGCCTTTTCTGATCACTCTATCTGAAATAGTACCCCCTATTACTTTGTACCCCCTTACTTTATTTCTTATCATGGTGCTCATCTCTGCCTGACGTTGTATCTCTAGTTGTTTGTGCCCCCCATTAGGAAGTATGATCTATGAAGGCAGATATCGGTTTTGGTCACTAAGGTATCTCCAGCTGATAGAACGGGGTCTGACACATGATAAACATTCAGAAAATATTTGTTAATGAATGAATTAACTGAATTAATTAACATAGTATGCCAAGTCTTTTGATATAGGTAGCCAAAGGGTGGATCTAATTATAATTGTGTATCTACCCCTATTAATGTATACTACTATATTATATATGTACTAGAGGCCTGGTGCATGGGATACTTGGGGGGCGTGGCCTGCAGGGGTGGCCTGCTGTGGGAGCATTGCTCATCACAGTCAGCCAAACAGCACTCCCACTGTGGGAGCGCACTGATGACCAGGGGGCATCTGCTGCATTGAGCGTCTGCCCCCTAGTGCTCAGTGCACATCATAGTGACTGGTCCACTGGTCCTTCTGGTCATTATGTTGTCTGGTCACTGAGCTTTTATTATATAGGATAGGATAGTATAATATATATCCATATGTATTTTAGATAAATATATGGTAGGGAGGTAGAAAGAAAGAAAAAAAGAAGATGTTTAATGCAACCAATCAAGCACAGAGCCTGATACACTATAAGGGGTGGATATAGTGTATCAGGCTCTGTGCTAGTACTTTGATATCCTTCCCTTATAATGTATCAGGCTCTAGATTATTTGCTTCCCTTACCTACTTTAATAAAACAGCTGTCTCATAGATGCTATTATTATCTTCATCATAGTAATACGGAAATGGAGGTTAAGAGGGACAACTTTGCTCAAGATCAGACAGTTATTAAGTAATAGATTGTAATTAAACTGGGTCTGGTCTGGCTTCAAAGCCTTAACTGAATGACTTGTCTATGCTGTACATATACTGCATCTCCTAATTTTGAATCTGCCATAATTATATAGGAGAACAAATAAGGGGGCTTGGAGGGTATATATTTTTACAAAGGACTACAGAGTATTTACAAAATATACATATTTGTATTGAAGATGAAAGAAGTTACCTAAATAATTTAGAAACTAGATTATATTACATTTTGCATGTAGTAATATGAAAATACAAATAAAGTTTTTATCCAGCTGTATTGACTAGGGCAGTGGTCGGCAAACTGCGGCTCGCGAGCCACATGAGGTTCTTTGGCCCCTTGAGTGTGGCTCTTCCACAAAATACCACGTGTGGGCACGCATGTACAGTGCGATTGAAACTTCGTGGCCCATTCGCAGAAGTCGGTATTTTGTGGAAGAGCCACACTCAAGGGGCAAAGAGCCGCATGTGGCTCGTGAGCCACAGTTTGCCGACTACTGGACTAGGGTAAGTGAAAAATTTTATAGCTCACAGTTTGTACTTTTTTAAAAGAATAATTTATTTTAAGAAAGATACTGTTGTTAAATTCTGCAATGCTATTTATCATATTGGGCACATTTACAAACTTCTCCCCTTTATCTCTGTAAACTCTCAGGCAAGTGTTCATTCTTTTATTTCCTACTCCATTCATCTGTGTTATCTATAGTTAACAGTTGAGGGTCATCACTTCTTGCTATTGCTGTTCCACCTTTGTCTCATTTATGTAGCTCTTGGCCCTTCCCCTTTATGCATCTCTCCCACCTAAACCCTCACTAAGTCATTTCATTTTACATGTCCAGACCTGCCTAGACTTGCCACAGTTCTCCCGAGAGTCTCACATAGTAGTGGGGAAAAAGTAGGTGATCACAAATGTGAGAGCTATTTAGGTTTGTTGGTATTTTCTTGTTTTAGTGAACAATTATTTACAGCTCCTAAAAGTTAAAGTTGTCCTCCCACTTATATCTATTTATTAGAGTCTCTTATTTTGATGATGATATCTTGCCTCAGATAGATTTTGTAACATATTTTCAGCTGCTTAAAGCCACCAAAAAGGAGAGACTTATACTTTGTGGAAAGATGGAGTAGCAGGTTCTGTATTTATCTTCCTTCCTGAAACAACTGAGAAACTGCACCAAGTTTATCAAATAACTTTTAAATATATTGGACATCAGGCAGTAAAGGACCATGATCCTTGAGAGATGGAAGATAAACTGGGTGAATTCTAGGATTGTCCCAACTTCCAGGCCATAGCAAAGGCTGGATGGAGGACCCAGCTGCATCCTAATGGTCTCCTGAATTGTGGAGATGGAGAGGGTCCTTTGAAAAGACAGATAAAATTGAAAGGCCTTTTCCTAGACCAATCAGAAAAAAATGAAAGAAGAGATAAATGATCAATATCAGGTAATTATGAGAGAAGAGACATCACTACTGATTCTACAGAAGGACAATAAGGGAATACTGCTAACAACTTGATGCCAATAAATTCTCAACTTGTATGCAAAGGACAAACTTGTGGAAAGGCACAAACGACTAAGGCTCATTCAGAAATACATAAATAATCTGAGTAACCCTATATCTATTAAATAAATTGAATTTATTGTGATCTTTTTTAAAGGCAGTCTAACATAGAAAACTCTCCAGGTCCAGATGACTTCATTAGTAAGTTGTACCAAACATTTAAAACAGAGGTAATAATGCCCTAGCTGGTTTGGCTCAGTGGATAGAGCATTGTCCTGTGGACTGAAAGGTCCCAAGTTCAATTCCAGTCAAGGGCACATGCCGTGGTTGTGGGCTCAATTCCCAGTAGGGAGTGTGCAGGAGGCAGCCGATAAATGAGTCTCTCTCATCATTTATGTTTCTATCTCTCTCTCTCTCCCTCTTCCTTCCTCTCTGAAATCAATAAAATATATTAAAAAAAGAGGTAATACTAAATCTATACAAACTCTCCCAGAAAATTGAAGATGAGACAAAACTTCTCAACTTATTCCATGAGGCCAGTGTTACACTGATCCCCAAACCAGATGAAGACATTGTAAGAAAAGAAAAATAATAGACAATATCCTTCACATAAAATTTTTACAAAATTTTATCAAATCAAATGTAATAACAGATAAAACATCATGACCAATGGGGTTTATCCCAAGAATGCAAGGTTGAAAATTAATTAATGTAATTCACCATAATAACAGACATTATAAAAGAAAACTATATGATCATCTCAATAAATGCAGAAAATACATTTGACAAAATACTATATCCATTCATGCTAAAAGCTCTCAGCAAACTAGGACTAGAAGGCACTTTCCCAGCCCAACATAAAACAATAGAACATCTATGAAAAACTTTTAGCTCACATCACACTTACTAGTGAAAGATGAATGCTTTCCTCTTAAGATCAGAAAAGACAGGGATGTCCTCTCTCACCATTTTTATTCAAATTACAGAAGATTCTAGCCAGTGCCATAAATAAAAAAAAAACACACAAAACAGAAGTATCAAGATTGCAAGTAAAACTTACTTTGTCACAAATAACATGGTCATCTATGAAGAAAATATGATGGAATCTACCAAAAAGAACTCACTTAGTTTAGCAAAGTTGCAGGCTACAAAGTCAAAATATAAAAATAAGTTTTATTTCTCCAAATCGGCAGTGAACATTTAGAAATTTAAATGAAAATAATACCATTCAGGAAATAATAAAAGAATATGAAATATGTTGAGAATGTATCTGGCAAAATATACCTAACACTGAAATACTAAAAATAACCTTTTTGACCTATAATTGACAGGAAAAAAACTGGACATACATAAAGTATACTATTTGGTAAGTTTTGATAAACATATGCACTCATCAAACTATCAGCAAAATCTAAAAACATTGCTAAGACAAGTTAAAGCTGATCTAAATTAGAGACAGACAGACTGTGAACATGGATGGGAAGACTCAATGTTGCTAAGATGCCAGTTCACCCCAAATTCATATAGAGATTCAACATAATCCCCATCAAAATCCCAGCAGACATTTTTTTAAGTTGATAAATTCAGTTTAAAACTCATGAAAATACAAAGGTTCTAAAAGCGTCAAACCAACTGTGAAAAGAAACAAAGTTGGAGGGCTAACACTACCCAATTTCAAGAATTATTATAAATATACATTCATCCAGGTAGCATGGTATTGGGGTAAAGATAGACAAATAGATCAATCAAAATAATAGAATCCTGAAATAGACCCAAAGAATTTTTGACAAAGGTTCAAAGGCAATTCAGTAGGAAAAGGATAGTTTTTTTTTCAACAAATGATGCTGGAACAGCTTGATATTACAATCCAAAAAGGGCCATATATTCATACCTCAGACCATTTATAAAAACTAACAATATATTATAGATCTAACTTTACAACCATAACATTTTTAAACTTCTAGATGCATAGGAGAAAATGTTTGTGACTTTGACTTAATTTCTTACGTGACAATCCATAAAAGAAAAACTTGATAAATAGGACTTTCTAATTAAAAACTTCTGTTCTCTGAAAGCCACTGTTGAGAGAATGAAAAGGGAAGTCACAGACTTGGAGAAAATATTTACAAATCATGTATCTCATAGAGGATTTGATTCAGAATCACTAAATAATAAGAAACAAACAATCAATAAATATGGGCAAAGAATGTATGCCAATGACAAACTAATGAAAGCAATCTCTAACGTTATTAGTCATCAGGGAAATGCAAAGAAAAGCCACCAGGAGATACCCTGTCACACCTGTTAGAATGGGAACAATGAAACAACAGCAAAAACTGGACTGCTCATACCCTGCTGGTAAGAGTGTACTAGTAACATGATACAAGGTTGGAAGTAGTTTGGCAGTTACTTAAATATTTACTTTCAAATAACTTAAATATTCCACTCAAAGGAAAATGAAAGCATATGTTCATACAAATACTTGTATACAAATGTTCATAGCAGTTTTACATGTAAAAACCAAAAACTGCAGCCTCTCCAAATGTCCATTAATAGGTGAGTGGACACAGAGTTTTGGTATGTCCATATAATGAGCACACTTCACCAATAAAAAGGAATAAACTATTGAAACGTGGAACAACAAGTCTCAAAATAATTATGTTGAGTGAAAGAAACTAGACTTGCCCAGTGTGCCCCAAAATATGATTCGCTTTATAGAAAATTTAGAAAACAAAAACTAATGTAAAGTGGCTGACAGCAAATTGGTGATTGTTAAGGGACACAGGGATGGAGATGTGGGGGGGTAGGAAGGAGGAATTATAAAAAAGCTTGAGGAAACCTTTAGGAGGTGATGGATATGTTCATTGTCTAGATTTTGCTGATAGTTTAATGGTGCATATGTTTGTAAAAACTTAACAAATAGTATACTTTAAATATGTGCAGGTTTTTTTTTTGTATGTCAGTTATATTTCAAAAAAGCCATTTTTAAAACTACTCAAAAGATACCGTATCTGTCTCCCAAAATTCAATTAAGACTTTGAATTCTAAGAATTTCAAATATGACAGATATTTCACATTTAGATTCTCACAATTTTCAATAATATTTTTGCATGTTTATGTCCATACTTTGTTTTGTGGAATTATTTGAAATTCTTTAAATGAAAACCCTTATTTGGTGGGGAAGTAAAGCAGTAGAAAATCATATAAACTACTGATGAACATATATTTGGTGCAATTACTGTGTAAAAGCATTTTGTAAAGTTAAATATATGCATGCCCTACAACCTAGCAATTCCCTTTTTAGGCATATACCAAGAAAAGCAGCTCTCAAGTTGTTTGTTCTCAGGGCTGTTTTGTACTCTTAAATTATTGAGGAATTCAAAGTTTTTGTTTATGTGATTTATGTCTTTAGATAATTACTGTATTTGACATCATAACAGAAAGTCTTTAAATATTTTTCTTTTAAAAATAACAATAAGAAACCAATTGATGAGTTAGCACAAAAAATACTTTTAGAGAAAACATAATTATTTTCTATAACAAGGACTGTAGTGAGAAGAGTGATATGTTTGGTTTTATATCTTTACACATCTCTTTAATATCCTGTTCCAAAGAAGATGGTTGCTCATATCTGTTTCTGTATACAGGTTGTTGGAATATATTGTTTTGGTTGAAATATATGAGGAAAATCTGGCCTCACACAAATACCCAATTAGAATAGAGAGAACCATTTTAATAGCCTTTTCAGGACATTCTTGATACTACACCACAACTCTCTAAGTGGTAGTTTCTTAAATTTAAATTGTAATGTTGAATCTGAAACCATGTCAGTGAACATTTATACTGTTACATTAAAATCCATTGGTCATATTAGATCTCCAACAGCTATATCATGTCCAAAATCTATACTAATAAAAGGGTAATATGCTAATTAGGCCGGGTTGACTGGATATCTTCCAGACGTCCGACTTCCTTCCAGACAAAGCCACGGTGGCGGGGGCCAAGGCAGAGGCGGTTAGGGGCGATCAGGCCAGCAGGGGAGCAAGCAGTTAGGGGCAATCAGGCTGGTGGGGGAGCAAGAAGTTAGGGGTGAGATAAGGCTGGTGCAGGGGAGCAAGCAGTTAGGGGCGAGATCAGGCCAGCGCGAGGTGCAAGCAGGTAGGGGTGAGATCAGGCCAGTGCAGGGGAGCATGCAGTTAGGGGCACAATCAGGCTGGCACAGGGGCACAAGCAGTTAGGGGGCGATCAGGCTGGCAGGGAAGAGCAGTTAGGGGGTGATCAGGCCAGCAGGGAAGGGCAGTTGGGAGCGATCAGACTGGTAGGGGAGTGTTTAGGGGGAGATCAGGCCAGCAGGCAGAGGCGGTTATAGGGCAATCAGGCAGTCAGGTGAGTGGTTAGGAGCCAGCAGTCCCGGATTGTGAGAGGGATCCCAGATTGGAGAGGGTGCAGGCCGGGCTGAGGGACACTTATTCCCTCCCCGCACCTCCCCACCCCCCACACCACCCGTGCACAAATTTCGTGTACCGGGCCTCTAGTAATTCATAACTTCTTTGAAACAACTCTCTTTCAATTTCAGTGAAAAGCATTAACTGGACCTCAAACCAGAAACCTGGACTTGTTCAGGTCTTCTTTTCCCTTCACCTCTTCATATCCATTTACGCGCTTGCAAATCCTGTCAGTTGTACCTCATAAATATCTTTCTGTTCGCCATTCATTATCTCCTCCTATCTCCACTACTAGTTTAGTTTAAGCTCACCTCATCTGACTTTCCACTGGGCTTTTTAACTTGCCACTTTCATGTCTTCTAGTATCTCCAGGCAAAGATGATTATTCCTCATCCTGTGCTTCTGCTTACCTTGGAGATAGCATTTAGTGGTTGCTGAATAACGTGGTTGACTCTAAAAGTGAAATCTTATTGGTACTTTTCCAAGAGTCCCCTTAGTCCATAGGGTGAAATCCAAACTCTTTAATGTCCTGTGTGAGATCCCTCACCGGCCATTCCCTTGCTCTTAGTTAACTTTCTCCCCCACCACCTGCCCACACCTAGCCCTGAGACCCCCACATTTGTCCAAGGACACAGCACCTCTTATGGCTCCACACTTTGCAAATTTGCTAAAAACGTACTTCTCATTCCTGTCGCAGGTCATAACTGAGTTTAGGGTCCTTACCATGGAATCCTTCCTAATATCTCACAGTATTTTCATAATGTAGTATATGTGCAACAGTATTTGCAAACATTTATTTTGTGCACCTACTTTGTTCAGACCACTTGCAATTCTTATAATAGCCCTGAAAAGTAGTAATTATTACCCCAATTTAAAAGAAGAGGACCTGAGTCAAAGGGATATTAATTTGCCAAGAGTCACACACCTAGGCAGGGGCTGAGCAGGGCTCTGGCCCGGGACTCTTTCTACTATTATGTTGCCTCTCTTTACTCATCTCTTAGAGGAGTTTCTCTATTATCTGACCATGCTTTTGTCTCCTCTGATCAGCAGTGCATTTCTATATTCCCTGAGCCCAGTTCAGTAAATAAAGGAATAGAAGAATTTATGACTGGAACAGAATTTCAATTAGTCCTATGATATTGTCTCAGAAAACAATGTGATAGCATAGTGATTTTTCTTTTTCAAAGAACTCCTTATATTTGGGGCTAAAGTGTAGCTTTTATACATTTCTCTCAGCAGATGTTTACTGTGCATTGTGTTCTGTGAGGTGCTGCACAGGAAACAAGACATCGGTATGACTGTTTCCATCTTCCAGGAGCTTTGGTATGGCAGGAACTTAGGACGGTGACACATCTAATCTGAACACCCAGCAAGAACAAAGCGCCGCAAGTTTTAAAACAGAGAGAGATCACATGGGGCTACATTTAAATGGGACCAGGAAAGATTTCTTGAAGGATGAATAGAATTCCAATAAAGGAATGTTGAGGGGAGGGCATTAAGGGGACAGGGATGATGAATGGAATTTAAAATATAGTCAGAAATAAGCCTGGTTTGGTCCACTTGTAACCCAGAACAGTTATCGATACCCTTTAAGAAATTAATAGCTATTTCAGTGATGGAGTATCAACTTTTTAAAACCTCATTTATTATAAAATAGAGAAGTGCATAAAACAAATACATCGCTTAATGATTACTGAGTGTGGATTTTGAGTAAAGAAAAGCATGGGTTGGCCGCTGTGTTGGTTGCATGGGATTACCTAGAAAATGGGAATCACATGCAGTTCTCTGAATGGTGGGTGTGGCATGCAAAAGAAGTCTAAGGTGTTGTTTCCTCTTAATTTCTCACTGCCCAGGTGTGGCTTAGATTCATTTTGTAAGCCTGTGATCTTGGGTTGCCTCTGCTAGCTTTTTGACAATACTCACCATGTTTTCTGAATGCGGGGCAGCCCCTCTTGGCCACTGTAAAAAAATTTTTTCCCCTGAGATAGACCTGGAATCATACTGATAATATGTAGGATAGGGAATGTATTATAAAGTTTTACTCCCTTAGAAACTAGAGTCAAATTATAGTAATTTAATGCATACATGGTGTTCTTTGAAAACTTGGATGGGCGTAGGAAAATTCTTTCCTTTTACTATTGCTCTCATTCTGACACTTAGGTGACAAATGTATTTATAACATCCATCAAAAATAAAATCCAAGTGAAATAAGCTTTTAGCTATCGTGTCTCAAAAAAATACATTTATGTTATTGACTTCAAAGGATGCATAGAGTAAGTGTCCACATGTTTGAGACAATTATGCTTGGAGGGATAACAAAGATGACTAATATGAGGCTTAGCTTTCCTGCGGTTTGTACTTTTAAAAAATGACATTGGTAATAGAAAACACAAAATTTAGAAGACAATTCAATAGAAAAAAAATAAGCTTAAGAAAAAACACATAAATATATGTGTAAAAATAATACAGTTTAACTTTTAAAAATTTTACTAACTATTTTCAAAGCAATTTTGAATTCATTTTAGTGAACAGGTTTAAACGTTTAACATTTGAAATGAATTTTTGTGTTTAATGACTAATATAATTGACTGATATCGTCTATGTGTTCATAGATTTGATCCAGGCTACCAATGAGACCAATGTTAATATTCCTCAGATGGCCGACACGCTCTTTGAACGAGCAACAAACAGTAGCTGGGTGGTTGTATTTAAAGCTTTAGTCACAACACATCATCTCATGGTGCATGGGAATGAGGTAAGCTCAGTAAACTTGCCTATTTTTGGTGGGGGAATGAGGCTTTTGAGGAAGAGTATGATGATGACTTAAGGCCCTTTGGGTCTTCACTAATTAGGAGAAAAAGAAGAGGAAATCTTGGTTCATATTCTTCTAGAGTACAATTTTAATCTATTTTGCTATTTTTCAAAAAGCAGATGTGGTTAGACATTTTATTAGAGCTATCTAAGTATTCAGTATTACTGGTATCTAAATGTATTTACAATGTCAATGTATTAGTGGGCAAATATGTTAGGGAAAAGGAACAATAAAATTATTTTTTTCCATAGGAAGTATTCCTTTGTGCCTTTAAGTGAAAATTGCTTTCATAAACATATTTAATTTTGGAAAAAATTAATAATATAAAAATTTCCCACTTTGTATAGGATGCATAGAGAATCTTATTAAGTTATCGTGTTTCTAATATATATAGAAATGAAAGATCATACAGTTTAGTTCTAACTCAGTAAGTATTATTCAGGCTTTTTCCCCCTTCGGAGAAAGTCAGGAGACTAGGAAGATTTATAACGAAGTAAAGGAAAAAAGTGACAATTTGTAAAAATAAAAATTCCCTTTAGTATCAGAAATTATTTAAAAGTATGATTTGAGAACATTGGTGTTTGATTATAATTTTTGTTTTTCAGAGATTTATTCAGTATTTGGCTTCTAGAAATACACTATTCAATCTCAGCAATTTTTTGGACAAAAGTGGATCCCATGGTGAGAATATTTATGGTTTTTTTGCTAATGTTTATTGTGTCTAATTATTTTTATTTTCAAAATGAAGTTATTAAAACAAAATCATTATAACTGTGTGTTTAAGAAAAAATGAAAAGTATAGGGTGTACATACATTTTTTGATAGCTCAATTGATGTTTCTTTCTTTTCACATTTAACCCAAAGTATATATACACTTTGAATGAATAATTATGGGACACCCTGACTATAGGTAGTTTATAGTAGTTTTTAAATATCTCATTGTTAAAATAACTCAGCATGTAAATTATGTAGATTTTATTTTTGTCTTTCTAGTGTTTACCTTAAATAGTAACAGTGGTTTTGCTAGACCCACAGTTGTTTGTTTATAATGGTGCAAGAAGCAGTGAAATGAAAGGTACTTTCCCAATTTAAAAAACAGGCAACAGTCCTGAAGGAGTGTTCTTTATAAAGGAATAGAATTCAAATGGCATGCATCTGTTCATTCATCATATTTGCTGGTTGCTATTACATATAAGGCAGGCACACCAAGCAAGTGGAGAGTTCTCAGAGAGTTGCACATATTAAGTCTAAAACAGGCTGTTATTTGAAACAGTGAACAAAACTGCAAGGAAAAATCAGAATAGACATTCTGCACAAGGATGATAGCATAGCTAAACTGAATAGTCTTGGAATGTCTCAATGGCAAAGCAATTTTGCCTGCAATAGTATTTTAAATGAGGCTTGTCTGATACACTTATTGACCTCACCCTAGAATTGTTTACATTGGGGGGTTAAAAGGAATTGGTACTAAGCAAAGCACAATTGAAGGTATTTTATTAATTAGTTTTATTTCCTCTGCTCCTTCCCCAGGTTATGATATGTCTACCTTCATAAGGCGCTATAGTAGGTATTTAAATGAAAAGGCTTTCTCTTACCGACAGATGGCATTTGACTTTGCCAGGGTGAAGAAAGGGTATGTTGTTTCTTTCTCCTATTTATTTGAGCAGAAAAAGGTTTTGAAGCATACTTACTTTCTTTTAATTAAGCTTAAATGCCAATTAATTTTGATTATGAAGGCCCTGTTTACAAATGCTTAAAAAAGAAACTCAATAATATTATAAAAGTTAGCCTTGAGGTTGTAATATACTTAATATATCATGCATAAAATCTGACATGATGTTCTGGTATACCATTTTGTTTGTTAAAATCAATTCAAAATTCTTAAACATATATATCTTAATTTTAAATGGAGAGAATTTAAACAAGGTTTATTTAAAAGAGCAGTGACTGAAGTTGACAATAATTATTTCAATGTGTTTTGATTGAGGTTAAACTGAACTGTGTACACGGTGGAGATCTCTTTCTGAGAGGTAATGCCGCCCTGGTATTATAAACACACACACACACACCATAATTGAATTAAATATTAGTACTAACCATTGATTAAGAACGCTTCATTGAAACGGAAACATATTTTAATTCTTAATTAATATTTATTTCCTTCTAAATAGATGTTTGAGTTTAATCCGAAATGTTCAGTCAAAAAATTGTGTCAATCTTGTGATTTTTTTCTTACTTGAAAAAAATGACAAGGCATTGTAGGTTTAATATTTTAGTTTCAGGGATTCACACAAAAAGATTTAACTCTGTTCTTCTAATAGCTTGTCCAGCCCTAGCTTTGAACTTTTAAATTCATGGTGATGAACAATAATACGCTTGCCTATTCAAAATAAGTTTCTTGTGGGTAAACATTTTATAAAATGAAGATTCTTACCTCAACTCCTTCTTATTAGAGAAGATTCTAGTCCATGCACCTTCCTCTGACTGCTAACATGGCCCTGGGCAATCATTGTTGATGTTCTCACATGGGTTGTGGCCACCCCACCACAAGTCCACACCTTCTCAGAAACTTCTGTACCCTTTTATGCACATCAGGACACTGGGATACTTTTCCTACCATCGAAGTGAGAAAGACCTTGAAAATTGCCATCATCGGCCTGTTCACATCACATTTTTTCACCCATTGCAGTACTGCCACTGCTTGACCATCCCTGGATATAGGGGCTCCCTAAGCGGTGGGTCCAGGGTTCATTGCCTGCTCTGAGGCACCCTCCAGCACTAACCTCTGCTTTCATTCTCTGTGGCTAGTTAAACACTTATCTCTTTTAGGCCAAACTGTGCCTATCAGCATGCATTTTTCTTCACTGATGGTTCATAGTATAACATCTGGATTCCCAGGCCTACAGGTTTTGAAGACTTCCATGACATGTTTTCTCTCTCAGAAACAAACAAACTGGCATTTCGGAAACTTATATTTTGAATACTATTATCTAGGTTAAATATTTAAAAGAATCCATTTAGAAATTCAACGGACTTCTAAATATCCAGACCACATGGCTCTCTTCCTTTGTTGCCTGTGTGGTTGAAGAATGAGAATGGATAAAAGGAAGTAATACAGAGAGCGGGGTCAACTACAACCTCTTCATGTCTCAAAATCACCCCACATGATTAACAAGGAAATGGGAGGAGG
This sequence comes from Myotis davidii, assembly GCF_000327345.1. Lineage (NCBI taxonomy): Eukaryota > Metazoa > Chordata > Mammalia > Chiroptera > Vespertilionidae > Myotis > Myotis davidii. The sequence goes on along the minus strand of NW_006297811.1, from coordinate 2,510,536 downwards.
GGGGAGAAATAGCTTGGAACAATGTGTGTGGTCTTGAATTTTTGATGTACAAGAAAGTTTTATCTTTTTCTCTTTTTAAAAAAATTGTAGGGCGGATGGTGTAATGAGAACAATGGTTCCAGAAAAGCTACTAAAGAGTATGCCAATTCTGCAGGGACAAATCGATGCACTGCTTGAATTTGATGTATGTATCTCACTGGCAGATGTTTCTTACAGGGTCGATATTGTCTTTCATTTGAATGTGGGCTACAGGTAAAGCTGGAAGCAGATTTAGATCTCCCTCATTTACATTAGATAAGCCCTTAGTTGAAGCTGTTAACCGGTGGAGATGATGGTGCAGATGGTCCCAGCAGTTTTCCAGGTATTTACTAAGTCATGGAAAAATGTGAGTGATGCATTCTTGGAACCCCAGGTTTGGAGGAGGATGCACATTTCCTGTTGTCTTTGACAGAATGTAGTGCAAAATGTACCTGCAGGCAGCTGACTCAGCCTGCAGTTAGAAGCCACGTTATACAGACCATTTAAATGACACCATCCACCAAAGAGAATTATTTTTGTTTTTGTCCTGGTCCTTCTTCCTGGCTGGTCTCTACTAGTAAAACCATACCTGTGTGTTGGCTGTGGTAAGATTATATAGAACTAAACATACACACACGAACACAAATAAAATTGGGGAACTCTGGATAAGATTTGTGGATTGTATCAATACCAGTACCCTGGCTGTGATATTATACTATAGTTTTGTGATGTTACCATTGGGAGACACTGGGTGAATGGTACCTGGGAATCTCTATTTTTTACAATGGCATATGGATTTCTAGTTATTTTAAAATAAAAAGTTTAATTAAATAAACATTTCATGAAAATAAAGTTTTCTGACATGTAGTAAGATTCTTAACTCACATTGCTAGCTTTTCCTTCCTTTGGTGGTTGTTTAAAACTATTTTCCTCAGATATTAATAATTTAAAATTTCTTTTACAACGATACGGTTTACTTTACAATTGCATCCTAGTCACAGCACCCAACTCCTGTGACATTTCAGTGAAAGCAGCAAACTGTCTGGTTTTTGATAGGTTTTGTAGTAAGGACTTAGCTAGGCATTTATGGAATTGCTTATCTTTTTCTCTTTTTGTACTTTTATTTTTCTTTGCTTTTCTTCCCCTCAATAATACTGTCCTAAAGGAGAAAAGTCATAAAGAATGGAAAAAAACAAAGAAACAGAGCTTGTGAATGAGGATTCGGGAATGAGGAGAAATTATTCTTCTTTGTTTTGGTGGTTAGAGTATTTGGTGGATGCGTTAAAGCTATGATTCTCTAGATTTATTTTAGGGGTTGCTGATAAGGTATCTATTTCCCATGCTGTGCCTCCTCGCTGAGTTACTGCAGGCCCGTCCACAGAGATCATTGCATAGGGGAGGTGGAAGAATGTAATAAAACATAGTAAAAGCAACAGAAGACCAGATGTTCAAAAGGTGGATATGATCCATCTATGGATTACTGATCAAATAGAGTGTATGTATGTCTTATAATTGATAGGACTAACTTCATTGACTTAAAGCAAGAAAAATGCGATCCATCTTTTGATATTGGCAGGGTTACAAAGAGAATTACACATTTGTAAAATAGGGATGAATTTCTTAGTAATCATTTGAGACACTTTAATGTGCTCTGAGAAAAATTGTCATTTGATGATACGATTTAACATATTAACTTCTCATTTTCTTCTAGGTGCATCCAAATGAGCTAACAAATGGTGTCATAAATGCTGCATTTATGCTTCTTTTCAAAGATCTTATCAAACTTTTTGCTTGCTACAATGATGGCGTTATTAACCTACTTGGTAAGTAGACTACTGAATGACTGGATCAGATGCAAAGATTTGGATACCACAGACTGCATACATGAAAATCTAAATATACCATTCATTCCGGTCACATTTCCCTGTGTATTCTTATATCTGAGGATTCAGCTCAGGGAACAGGAAGTTGTCTAGATGTTTTAGGCAGGAAAGGATTCCATACAGGGATTTTGGTGCTTATAAAATTTCAGAATGACTGAGGGAGTAGGTTCTAAGCTTTGCCTCTCAGAAGAAGTCCCATAACGATAAATAACTGCTCCATTCTGCTAATAACTCCCTGTGATGCCACCCCTGGAGATGTGCAGGAAACAAGCAGCCACTGCCACCTCAGTCGGTAGAATAGTGAGAGGGGCTACTCTAGCTCCTAGGAACCTATACCTATGTAATGATCACTGGTTCCCCAGCTTCTGAAGGTACATTCCTAGAGTAGGTTAGGAATGGATTCTTCTGCAGGCCATCCCATCATTATGTAAGGCCAGCCACTTCTGGATGGATGGGATTCGTGTTAAGACTGATGGATTCTGTGGAGTCTGTTGTCTCATTTCGTGTGCAGTAAAAATAGAGACAGTGTTGTGTGAGATACAGTGATGGTGAGTAATTCCACAGATGGAGATATTGGCAGAGCAATATGGGCAGAGATGATAGATCCATGTACAGAATAAATTGTCTGTTATAGTATAGAGAGATTACTGCTCTCCTCCCTAGGAATTCATGCTTATCCTATTACTTTGTGGATGACTCCATTCTCCCTGGAGTATGGTGCCAAGGTGGAAGCCCAGCATTGATCTCGGGTATTGGCAGACTGAAGATTTAGCAATAGCACTTTGTTTATCAGTCTAGGCAGGGGTGGGCAAACTTTTTGACTTGAGGGCCACAATGGGTTCTTAAACTGGACCGGAGGGCCAGGACAAAAGCATGGATGGAGTGTTTGTGTGAACTAATATAAATTCAAAGTAAACATCATTACATAAAAGGGTACAGCCTTTTTTTTTTTAGTTTTATTCATTTCAAATAGGCCGGATCCGGCCCACGGGCCGTAGTTTGCTCACGGCTGGTCTATGGAGTCCCCTTATCCCCTGATTAATGAGAGTCTTTTGGTTGCCTTTGGCCTGCATTTGCATGGGATAGAAATAGTCTCATGCTCTTCCTTCATTCTCAGAGGTCCATCTACTACCTTTTGTTCAGATCTCTTGTCATTAATCTTCCCATTTTATTTTTTTAAGTCCCTGGTAAAACAGGCCAGCAGTTAGTTACTGCACATATTTTTGTATATTTCCATATGAGTCCTCATATTTCCTTTGACATAAAGTGAAAAATCAGATAGATATACTACTTAAAACTTGCCCTGCAGTAAAAGATTTCTTTCACTGTCAAGGTCACCCCTCTGTGGGGATATAATGATTCAGCAAACTACTTCCAACTAGTGCCAGCATGAGAAACCATCCGTAAACCAAGCTTGAGTTCTTTTGTCCCCTAGTCAGCTGATCGTAGGCATGATCTGAGGGAGAAAGGGCAGTGCAGCAGAGGAGGTGCACAGGGAATACGAGTCATGTTCACACAACCTGCATGGGATCCAGGATCTGCTTGAGGCTGACCTCTGATACACCACTTCCGTTTGATGATGGAGTATTCTTGCAGTTGTCCAACTTTATGGTTTTGTATATTAGAAAACACTTGAGGTCTCATGATTACTCGATATTCTATGGTCAGAATCTAAGTCTCTAGAGAAGTAAGCCAAGAGCAATTTTTCCAAAAGGTATTAGTTACTGTCTGAAGAAGACATGGCTCTGCTCCAGCACTGGAGGCTCCTAAAATTCCCAGTGGAGCCTGCCAGGGCGTTCTGCAGCATTCAGAGCTGCCGCAGACGCTTTGAGTTCCTTTAGCTCTGCAGGAGCAAAGGCCCACGTGGCTCCGGTTTGGAGCTGTAGCCGAGCCTTCCCTTCATCGGGATTCTACTTCATATTTGATACTGCACCAGATGTTCTGTTGAAAGCAGCACACACATGTTGTATATGCTACCTCCAAACCAAAAAAAAAACAAAAACAAAAACAAAAACTCAGCCAACTTTTGCTTGTAGTTTGGTTATAGGAGGTGCAAAGTGAAGTAATTTGGCTTTCACAGGGAGGGGACCTTTGGACCTTCAGAAACTTCACTGAGGTAGCAGGTCCCTGAACTTTCATAGAGTCTATCTCTCACCCTTTGATATGCATGTATCTTATCAAGGCACTTAGCATACTCGAAATTCTTGTCCAGTAGATACAATCAGGATAATGTCATTAAAGGGATATCGCTGGGTTTGTGACAGCCAGAGAGGATGATATCCCTGAAATAAGACAGTGAGGGTGTACTGGCATCCTGCCAGATGAAACCTAACTACTTACGATGAGCTCTGTTTCTTGACTGGAAATAAAAGAATTTTCTGGTTTGATAGTTGCCTGTCAGGTGTCAGGAGCTGTGCTGATTTTACACTGGTAAGGAGAACACATCTGGATCTCTGAAATAGGCGTCACCACCTGATTACATTTGCAGTAACCTACTATTGCTCTCTACCATCCATGCATCTTTTGCACAAACCAGATATGCAAGTTAACTGGGGATATGATGGAATGCTAGCCCTGTATCTTTGCAGAAATTAGGAAACAATCTTGAGGATTCTGCTAGTTTCAGAGTACTTCTATTCCAACTATATGTTCAGGAAACTGGGGCAATAACCGCAGATAGTTTCATGCATCCACTGGGATATCATTTTCTTTTATCACCTAATCTCCATAGAGTCTCTACTCAGAATGATAGAACATAGAGTGACATTTTGAGTCCTCAGGGAGTAGCATCAGCTTAGAGTCTGTGTCCCTGAAAAGTCTGGGCATGTTTTATTTTCCCCTTGTGCACACTCTGATAACAGTCCCTTTGCAGGAGACAAGAAAAAAGAAAAAAGTGCTTTGGCTATGGTTCTAGGACCTTCCTTAAGAATACACGGAAGGCTTATTGAAATTTAGGTTGCTAGACCCTAACCCGGAGTTTCTAATTCCGTAAGTCTGGGGAAGGGTCTGAGAATTGCATTTCTAATAAGGCCTGATCAGTGCTGCTGCTGCCCATCTGGGGACTTCAGTTTGAGAGCCACTGTGTTTGAGTCCCTCCCAGACGCTCAGGCTAGCATTTTGAATCCACGCGTTTTGTATGCTCACCCAAATCGATGTTATCAATGACGTTGTAAATTCTAATGTAATATTCCTTCTTTATTGCTCAGGCCTTTAGAATTCATTCCACTTCTCTAGATTTTTATCTATTAGGACTGACAGATTCAGGAGGAAAACAATGCAAGATGCCCCATTAAATTTGTATTCAGATCAACATGAATGACTCTTTTTGTATTAATAAATACCGTGCAATATTTGGGACATGCTCATGCTAAAAATTATTTGTTATTTATCATTTAAATTTAAGTCAGTATCTTTCATTTTGCCTGGCAATCATCCTGCCAACATAAATCTACAAACTCTTGTACTTCTTGAAGCTTGTGTGCCTTTTCCTCCTGGGTCCGACTTTGTGCTTATCTCCCTGGGGCATGCAGGAATTGCTGGATTCTAATTTCTTTCTCTTGAGGCAGTTGACAAAGGGAAGGGGATAAGACGTAGAGGGATAGGGTTTGAGGAGGGTTTTCATTCTCTGATGAAAGGGGTTGATTACAGGATCTCCAAGCAAGGCAGGACCAGCTTCTTCTAACTAAGCGGGAAAAGCTTATTCCAGCAAGGATAGATTCATTTTTGTATGAATCTACCCAAGTGTTTTGTTTTGTTTTCAATTTCATTTTACAATAAAATCCCTAATTTTCACAAAGGACACCATGGTGAGGCTGGAAATTTAACTTACCCACATATGTTATAATTCAGCAACTCACAGGATTAGCCACTCATCTGACTTTCAGCTCTGACAGCCCTGTGTCTGCAAAGAAAAAAGGGGGC
>NW_006297811.1:2500591-2503212 GCF_000327345.1 Myotis davidii | reverse complement strand
AATAACCATTTGGTACATATTTTTATTTCATCTAATTTGAAAAAGATAGTCTATTGGCCACAATTAGGAGCAGAAAAGAAGGAGAGTTACACCTTTTCATATTAAAGACCTGACTCTTCAAAAGTGGTAGGGGAGTATATTCTTACCCGACAACATTCTGGTGTGAGTGGCCTTCATTCAGTGTTCACAAATGGCTCTTGTGAAAATAATACTCTAGAATATAGGCACACTTAGAATCCTAAGTATTTTTAGTCAGGTATGTTTTTTGCTGCGTAATGCTAGGAATTAACTTAAATATATTATGGGTTAGTTTTAATCAAGGACTTCATGACCAATTCTCTGCATCTTATGTTGGAGTCAATATTGGTGCCAGAAACCTTCACAAACATTTTATCTATCTTGAAACTCTGATGTTCAAGTTAGAAGATGCTTCCCTTCCTGACTGATATCCACGTGTACAGCCTTGGTTTGTCTTTCAGGGATGAGATTCCTTTTCATGTGGCTTCTTTCCTAGGACAGTTACTTGTGAAAGTGAATACTAACATGACGGGATTTATCAATACTTTATGTACAAAGATTTATGTTATGAATGTCAAATTTGATCATTTCAGACACTGAAAACCAACATATATCAGCTTTAATATGAAAGAAAGACAGAGGCTCATTTCTGGGTGACACATACTTTCTGTTAAAGGTGTTAATTTCTCTGGAACCTGTCCTGATTTCTAAGGGGAGAAGGGGTCCTCTCAATTTTGCTTATGTCAGTGCATGTTGCTTTTCATCATCATTACCATGGTTATAGAAATAGCTATGAACTTATGACCTAAAACCATGATGATTGAATCTCTTTTGTTGCTGAATCCTAAATTACCATGATAGATGCAATTTTAAAAGCATCTGAAAGAAACAGAGAAAATTTGCTTAAAATTTTGAAGTATTGGTTTTAAAAGGAAATTGAGATTATTTAGTTTTCTTTTTCTTTTTGTGTTATTGCTAAAGACCCAATGCAAAGAAATAAACAGATTATAATAAAGAAAAGTAATTTAGACATTTTGAAGAAATTTTTTTATATGAAGATTATATAACAAGAAAGAAAGGAAAGTATAGTTTACCAGAATAAGCCCTTATTTTCAAAAATGACTTGTTTCCTTTTAGCACCATGGTCCTATCTATAACATTTAAAAAGAGGATAGCATGGATAAAGAAAATATCCTTAGCTTTGACCATATATTTTAAAGGCTTGCTTCCTTCTCAAATCCTAACAAGTAGGAAACAGTATGTGTTTATTTTCTCAATCCCTTTGCTTCCCTTGAATAGCCTGCAGGGGTGGTCCATGCTAAAAGTAAAATTACGAAAAGACTGTCAACAGAAGGTAATGAGTAGCTACCCTTAATAATTAGTTCTTTGTGTAATTATATATTATTAAAACCTTTCTTGAGAAAATTAAAAATACTTTGAGGTAGTAAAATTACATGCTGAATGAAATCAAGAACTTTAAAGTGTGAGAGAATATAAAAATAGCATGTGTTTAACCTTGTGCAGATATAAAATAATGATGATACCGAACCATTGGTTATGATCGAGAGTTGCCTGGGAGCTGTTGTAGACAATGGCCTACCATGTCTTCATAGGCAGTGTCAGTAATTATGGCCTGAAAGACTGGCGGGCAAAAACACTGATAAAGTGCTAGTTTTCTTCAAAACAGTGTGGAGAAAACACGCTGTCATGCTGCAGTTGTAATGGAGCGATAGTACCGTAATTACCGTGATGTCCAATCTTGGGAGTACAGAAAAGAACAGCAAATGCCTCTGTTTTTCTGTCTAGAAAGCTACAGGTTGAGAAAGGGGACATGATTATAGAGTCATAAAGAGTTTGGTAAACCATATGTTTTTCACAAAACTTCACAATCTACCCTGACTAGTTTGGCTCAGTGGATAGAGCGAAGGCCTGTGGACTGAAGGGTCCCAGGTTCGATTCCGGTCAAGGGCATGTACCTGGGTTGCAGGCACATTTCCAGTAGGGGATGTGCAAGAGGCAGCTGATTGATGTTTTTCTCTCATCGATGTTTCTAACTCTCTATCCCTCTCCTTTCCTCTCTGTAAAAAATCAATAAAGTATATATTTTTAAAAAAAGCAAAAAAAACTTCACAATCTTATAACTAAAACATACATTATACTGTTTGAAAGAAATAATTTATAACCAATAAAGGAAGAATTAATTTATACAGAGTGTAGACATCTTAAAGAATTCTTTAATTCATGGAAGTTTATATGTTATTGCTTTATGATATGTAAATTATTGGTTAAGGGTGAGCTTAGTATGGAAATAAGGATGCAGTTCAATGAGATTCTTTGAGATTGTTATCACAAAGAATTTAATGCGGTTTTCCAAAACAGAAAGCTGGTTGGTATGGATCATGAATTTAACTGTTGTGATAATTCACATGTTACTGTATTTTCATTATTTCCATTGTTTCCTGTGAAACACTGTAGAACAAGCACCCTTTTTAAATCACCGAGGTCCCCTTGTTTAGGTGCATTAATACCTATTACAGATTTTAGTGCCATGTTGATTCAAATATTAATTTCAATTTTAAGTAATGGTATTTATATACACTTAT
>NW_006297811.1:2486024-2500578 GCF_000327345.1 Myotis davidii | reverse complement strand
AACCATTGTCTTGAATAAAGGTTTCATGGATATGAGCTCACTTAACTGCTTTGTAAGGTAGTCCGTTCCTCCATTCCACCTAATGCTATCTTTGATTGTAAGAAAGTGCTTCCTTTTTATTGAACCCTAGAAAAAAATCCTCAGAAAAGTCCATCCGTTGTTCTTTGTGTGTGACTATAGATCATAAAATCTGACCTTTCTTGCCATGTCAGTGATTTAAACACAATGAAAAATAAAACAAAGTATAATTAATTTTATAAAGTTTATAGTTTCTTAAGGATTTTTGAAAACATTTAGTCAAAATAACTTTGTATAGCTGATGTTTCTGAGGTTCTTTGTAAGTTGGTCTTTCATCTTACAAGATCCAATTATTGGCTCATACTGATATCAGAAAGTATAACATTGTTATCCTTTAGCAAGATGGGTTTTTATCTTACATGTCAACTAACTGATTGCTAGGACTGACAGCGCTGTGTGCAAAAGGCTCTGAAACCCAGTGGCAAAGCACACAAGTCCATGAACATGGGACATTCATACCATGCTTTTGTAATTTTTACCACTTTGAGAATATAGCACAGAACACACATTTTATCAAAATGCTGTCTCTTCAGCTTTGATCCTTACAGCTTGTAATCAGAATAAAAATAGTTTGTATATAACATGAGAAATAAAAGGTAAAGATTAGATTATATAAATTACATATACCTGAAAGCATGTTCATGTGTATTTCCTCATGGGTTTATTTGATGTCAATGGTCTTTAAGAAAGGATAGAATTGCTTGACACTTTTGCTCTTTCTGCTGCACAGGTTTTATGTTTTGTATTTCATATGATTTTCCCATGACTTAACCATAATTATCAATATAATCTAGTAAATTTACCTAATTTCTTTCTGTGAAAATACAGTTTCGCCTAAGTACCCAGAGCAGGAGATTATTTCATTTTTCTGCTAATTCCTGGTGCATATGCTTCCAGTGTTCCCATTTGTTACTGTTTATCTATACTAATAAGAAGGTAATATGCTAATTAGACTGGATAAATCAGACATCTTCCGGATGTCCTTCTGGACATCCTTCCAGACAAAGCCACAGTGGCTGTGAGGGCCGAGGAGGGCTGGCAGCTGCGGCAGCAAGCAGTGGCAGCAGCAGCAGGGTGATGGGGGTGGTGCCTTACCCTGATTGGCCCAGTCGCCTCCCACAGAGGGCAGGCCAGGCTAAGGGACCCTCCCCAAGTGCAAGAATTTTTGTGCACTGGGCCTCTAGTATCAGATAAGGAACTGGACACATGGCCGTCTGGAGTATACACTTATCTCATCAGCTTCATACGGCTCAGCTCAAGGTTTCCATGAGAAGAGGCTGTTGTGAATGACAGTTACAGAAATCAGACATCACCCTGAGAGCCTGTCTTTAAATAACTGAGCAATAAATATTTTACTATTATTTGAACATTATGATTGTCTTATAGAATGGATGCTAATTTACAAAATTATTTTTAATAGAATTAACATCAAACCACAGTCGATAAAGCCTAAACATTTGTGCTTTCTTTCACATTTGAACTATACTGTTCCTGATTTCAACACTAATTGTTGAATATCAGTGTTTAATGGTATGCTTATGATTGCTTAATACTGAAATATTTTGACAAGTGTACATAGTTTTCTCTCCCACTTAGTGCTCATATGGTGTACCTATCTATAGATTCATATTCAATAGCTGTCTTGTGGTTAGTACCATTTGCCTAATACAGAAGACTTCCAGAATGCCATTTAAAAAATACAACTGTATTGAGTATTTGGCGAATGTTGCCACTAAGTTGTTCATCATGTTAAAAGAAATGTAGAGTAGTAGACTAATTTCTATGGAAATAATCAAATCTCTCAGAGGAATTGCTCGAAGTGAAGAAAACACCATGTTTTGTTCTCTCATACAGACAGCCCTTGGCTTCTGCAGGGGATTGATTCCAGGTCCCCTGCGGATGCCAAAATCCACAGATGCTCAGGTCCCCACATATAAAATAGCATTGTATTTGCATATAAGCTATACACATCCACTCATATACTTTAAATCATCTCTAGGTCACTTATAATATCTAATACAATGTGAATGCTATGTAAATAGTTGTGATATTATATTGTTCAGGGAATAATGACAAGAAAAAAGGGTTTGTATATGCTCAGTATAGATACCACAGTCATAAGCCTAACTAAATTGTACACGTCACCAACACCATAGCATTTTCCCCCAGATATTTTTGGTCTATGAACCCATGGAGGTGGAACCTATGGATACAGATGGTTAACTGTACTGAAGATTCCTAAAGCAGACAACTGAAACTTTGCACAAATGGTTGTTTCACATGTAACAGGAATTTCTGCTAAACACTTCCCTTTTATAGAACCAAGTTATTCTTAGTTTGCTAGTCCAAGGTAAATACCAAGTCGTAGGAGTATGTCTTCCAGAATATTTGCAGACAGAAAGTAATAAGATTTCTGTAGTACAATCATACTTCACCTCAATCTTCCAAGGTCAGGACAGTAAAAATAGCAATGTTAAGGACAGATTTCTAAGTTGTGTCTTTAACAGAATTATTCATTTCATAGGAACACATCAACTTTTGGCAAAATGATTCCATAATACTTTGATTTCAAAAACACTGACTTTATTCATATTAATATTTTAATGGCTCATCTAAATAGTATTAAATATGGAAGTAAAGAGGATGAAGTTGCCTTAGTTTATAATTTCCATAATTTATAATGACATAAGTGAGTTTAGGGAGGCATCAGTGGCTTCTCTAAAGCCAGAGTCTAATCATTCTCAGTTAAAAATCTGTATTTCAGGGTGGAATTTCCAGCTTAAGCTGACTAGAGGGATGAGGGCCAGTGCCCTGTAAACCAGTGGTGCTCCACAGTAGGCAATTTTGCTTTCCCTTCCTTCCCAGGGGACAATGTCTGGAGACATTTTTTATGATTACAACCAAGTAGGGAGCAATACAATAATAGCAGGGACTTAAAGCCCCACTTACATTTATGAATAGACATCCAATGGGGAGAGACCAATGATACCGCTAATATCCACAGTGTAAAGACAACCCCCAACAAAGCAAATTGTGAGCTCATCCCAAAATGTGAGTAGTGCCCAAGCTAATTTAGACATAGAAAAGGCAGAGGAAAGAAGTTAGCTCTGCACTTGACACTCAAGTGGATTTTCCAATCTCCTGTTTGCCTTATTGTCTTTGTAGGAAGATTTATGCTTCATGTATTTTCTTCTACATTCCATTAGCATAATCAAGGCCCTTCATTTCTCAAAGTGAGACTTTGGTTTAACTCACTTTGTTTCTTTGAGAGTCGATTCCATCATTTATATAAAATAAGATCATTGAAATCATAATTTGCATTTTTTGCCAACTTTTTATTTTGAATAATCTTCAAATCTGTACAAGAGTTGATAAAGTAGTATTGGTAAGCACCTATTACTCTCTTCATTGATTTAGCTTTATTGATATATTTCTATATTTGCACACTTATGTGCTCTTTCTTTGTACTTCTTTTTCCCTCATTTCCTTCCCCAACTACTAATAAAAATTCCTGTATGCTTTTACCTAGTAATTCCACTGCTACAAATGTATTCTACAGGTGAGTCCACACAGGTGCAAAATAATTGGAATCAACTTCAATGCCTGTTAATAGATGACTTCTTAAGTAAATTACAGGACAAGGCAGCTGTTTAAAAAAATTAGGGAACTCTGTGTATTAATTTAGATATAGAACTAAGGTAAATTATTAAATGAAAAATATAAGCTCAGTGTATATAACACAATGTTATTGTATAATGATGGGGAATATAAATATTTATATAGTTCACGTATCATTGGATATACATAAAGAAATTCTGGAAGGATACATAAGAAACTAACAAAATGGTTCTCTCTGGGAATGGGTTGAAAGTACATCCTAAGTGTACATTCTGTTGCTTTTGGATGGAATGTTTTATAAAAATCTGTTAAGTTAATCTGATATAACATGTCCTCTAAGGTTGATGTTTCTTTTTTTTTATTTATTTTTATTTTATTTTATTATTTATTACAAAGGGTATTACATATGTGTCCATTTTTCCCCCCGCCCAAGACAGTCCCCTAGCCTCCCTCATCCCCCAGTGTCTTATGTCCATTGGTTATGCTTATATGCATGCATACAAGTCCTTTGGTTGATCTCTTTATTGTTCTGTCTGAATGACCTATTCATTGATATAAGTGGGGTATTAAGGCCCCTATTATTATTGTATTGCTGTCTACTTCTCCCTTTTACCTTTTAATGTTTGCCTTACATAAATTTAAGTGCTCTTATGTTATGTGAATAAATATTTACAAATGTTATATCCTCTTGTTAGATAGACTTTTTTATCATGATATAACGCCCTTCTTTTTCTATTACAGTCTTTGCTTTAAAGTTTGTCAGTATAAGTATAGCTACTCCTGCTTTCTTTTGGTTTCCATTTGTGAGGATTATCTTTTTCCATCCCTTCACTTTGAATCTGTGTGTGTCTTTACATCTAAAGTGTGTCTCTTGCCTTTGCCAGTATGACTCAGTAGGATTATAATTCTGTACACCGAAAGGTGGTAGATTGGATTCCCAGTCAGGGCACATACCCAGGTTGCAGGTTTGATCTCCAGTTGGGGTACATGCAGGAGGCAACTAAATGATGGTTCACACTCACATTGATGTCCTTCCTCTCTCTCTAAAAAAAAAAAGTAAAAGCATGTCTTTGGGTGAGAATTAAAAAACAAAATAAGAATTACTTTAAAAACAAATCCTATATAATAAAAGCCTAATACGCAAATCAACTGAACAGGGGAATGACCGGTCACTATGAGGCGCACTGACCACCCGGGAACAAACGCTCAATAAGGAGCTGCCACCAGCCTGCAGGCCCCAGGCCAGCCAAGGCGGGTGCCAGCAGGGGAACCCCAATCGCCCCACTGGTCGCCTCATATATTGGCCCTGATCGCTGGTCAGGCCTAGGGACCCTACCCATGCACAAATTTTGTGCAATGGGCCTCTAGTAAGTAAGTAAATAAATAAATAAATATAAAGCGTGTCTCTTGTAGTCAGCATATAAGTGAATTTTGTTTATCCATTCCGTGTATTTTGATTGGAGAATTTAGTCCATTTACATATAAAGTAATTGTTCATAGGTTTGAGCTTATTGCCATTTGTTAAATGTTTTCTAGCTGTGTTCATAGTTCTCTCGTCCTTTCTTCTCTTGTTCTCTTTCCTTGTGCTTTCCTGACTTTCTTTAGTGGGATGGTTAGATTTCTTTATCTTTTATGTATTTACTATAGGTTCTTGTTTGTGGTTACCATGAGGCTTACATATACTAGTAACAACTTATATTTATAACAGTCTATTTTAAATTGATAACAATGTTACAAACATTCCATCCAAAAGCAATAGGATACACAATCTTCTCAACTACATATGTGACATTTTACAAGATAAAGCACATGTTAGGACACAAAACGAGTTTTAATAAATTTAAGAGGATTGAAATCATATCAAGCATATTTTCTGACCACAGTGGTATGAAACTGGAAATAAATTACATGAAGAAAACTGGAAAATTCACAAATAGGTGGGGATTAAACATTTTACTGACAACCAGTGGGTCAAAGAAGAAGTCAAAAGAGAATCAAAAAAGGCCTTGAGACAAGAGAAAATGAAAATGTAACATACAAGAATTTATGGGATACAGAAAAGGCAGTGCATAGTGATAAATGCCTACTTCTAGAAACGAGAAAAGTCTCAAACAATCTAACTTTATACCTTAAGGAACTAAAAAAAAGTAAAACAATGCCTAAAGCTAGAGGAAGAAAATAACAAAGATTCAAGCAGAAATATGTGAAGTAGAGACTTAAAAGACAATAGAAAAGATCAGTTGAGACTAAAAGCTCAATCTTTGAAAACATAAAATTGACAAAATGTTAGCTGGACTCACCGAGAGAAAAAAGAGAAGGGACTTAAATAAGTAAACAGACATGAAAGATGTTATAACCGATACTACAGAAATACCAAGGTCCATAGGAGAGTATTATGAACAATTATACGCCAGTAAATAGGACATCCTAGGAGAAATAAACAACCTACCAAGACTGAATTATATTCTGAAATAGAACATCTGTCCAAATTAACTACTAACAAGAATATTGAATCAGTAATCAAAAACTCCCCAACAAACAAAATTTATATCATACTCAGTGGTGAAAAGCTGAAAGGTTTTTTTCTAAGATTAGGGATGAGACAAGGATTGGTGAGGATTAACAAAACAAACAAAAAGCTCATACAGCTCAATATCAAAAAAGCAAATAGTTCAATTAAAAATTGAAGATCTGAATAGACATTTTCCCAAAAAAAGACACACTGATGACCAACAGTTACATAAAATGATGCTCAACATTAATTATTAGGAAATGCAAATCAAATCCACAATGAGATATCACCTGACACATGTTAGTTAGAATGGCTGTTTTTCAAAAAGACAAGAAATAACAAGTATTGGCAAGGATGTGGAAAAAAGGGAACCCTGTGCACTGTTACTAGGAATGTAAATTGGTGCAACCAGCATAGAAAAAAGTATGTAGATTCCTCAGAAAAATTAAAAATAGAACTGCAGTTGGTTGGAGCATTGTCCCATTGGCCAAAAGGTCGTGGATTTGATTCCCAGATATTTTTCTTCTCTCTCTCTCTCTCTCTCTCTCTCTCTCTCTCTCTCTCTCTCTCGTCAGTAAGCATGTCTGGGGTGAAGATTAAAAAAAAATAGAACTGTATAATCTGAAAATTCCACACATGGATATTTATCCACAGTAATTGAAAACTCTAATGACAAAATATATGCACTCCATGTTCATTGCACCATTATTTATATTAGTCAAGATATGGAAGTAACCCTAGTGTCCATCGACAGATGAATGGATAAAGAAAATGTTACACACACACACACACACACACACACACACACACACACACTACACACATACCCAGTGGACTATTATTCAGCCATAAAAGAAAATGAAATCTTGCCACTGGTAACATCATGGATGGAACTTGAGGGCATTGTGCAAAGTGAAATAAGTCAGAGAAAGCAAAAACCATATGATCACTCTTATATGTAGAATCTAAAAAATAAATAAATAAGAGAAATCTAAGCTCATGGGTACAGAGAACAGATTGGTGATTGTAAGAGGTGGGTGGTGGGGTGGGAGAAATGGCTGAACTGTTTGTTTGTTTTTTGGTTGGGGAAGGGTTTGTTTAAATTTAAAAATTTTTAACTAAAATATTTTTTTAAAAAATAAACATTTTCTGTACAAAGGACTTACTGGGCATAATTAACTATTTAAATTTAGTCTATGCAATTTTTTTAAGATTTTTTAGCTGCTGTTAAATATGGAGGACCACTTTTACACTTCAATTTTACACTTCAATTTCTTGAGTTCTGTTTTTGGATTTTAACATAATCCTTTATACTCGTTATATCTAACTATATTAATGAAATCATTGCTATATTATATTGAGTGGAAAACTACACAAAGAGCATATGCTCCGAGTAAGATTAACATACATAACAATTCTATACCATGTTTGACATATAGTTTTAGCTAATTATGTGGTGATCTTCAATTAAATTTAGAGAAATTAATTTTTTAAATTCCCATTAAGTTACTTTTTATTTTCTTAATCCACAGCAAGTTGGCATTGATAAAGGTGACATTCCTGACCTCACACAGGTAAGTGATTCTCTGAGTGGAAGATTCAGTGTACATGAAATTATTCTGTAGTTTTTCAAAAAAGATCTTACCTAGATCATTGATAAAAAGTCTTGTAAGTATTTAAAAGTATTTAATGGATTTTAAATTTAGGCCAATGGACTTTCTTGGAAATTATTCTAGCTTATTTTTTCTAGCTATTAAATATATTTCTAGAGGTAATATGAAGATTTTCCTGCCCTTATAAACATAGTTTCTTCTTTAAAGGCAACTGAATTTACTTACTGAGGTCATATGTTCATTCTTGAACTTGAATCAAAAGGGAGCCTTGAATAATGTTTAAAAAATATTTTATCTATGAAAATATATTTGTAGGCATGATAATCAGAACTGTTGAATTTTTTTCCTGCTTGTTCTTCTAGATTTCAGCATGCCTCAGGTACGAGGAAGGGGCGTGAATGGGCAAACTCTGATGTAGTTCTACCACGCTGACTTTGTCTTTATTTGTAAAATAGTCCCAATAAATAATGCATGTTTACCTACAAAGTTGGATATGAAAATACTCAGCTCAATGAATAGCTTTTAGAAATGACAGATCATCTTTATTCAACTCTATAGACAGCTCACTGTAGAATAAAAGAAAAACTGGATGTATTGTTAGAAGTGCTCTCAGTTAATAAGAAAATAGGTCCTCCTTTGTCTTACTTAGTTGGGGCAGAGCCTAAAGGAAGACAAGGAAAGGTTTAAAGGAATACTTAATACTGTTTTGTTTTTAAAATTATAGAATTATAGTAAATCATCAAAAGAAGGAATCACATACTTGCATTTAATTTTTAATGATACTATAAAATTTATTATAATTTATAACTCTCTAGAGTTCAGAGACATAATATTTTTTAAATATATTTTTATTGCTTTCAGAGAGGAAAGGAGAAGGAGAGATAGAAAAATCAATGAAAGAGAGAATCATTGATTGGTTGCCTCCTGCATGCCCCCTACTGGGGATCGAGCCCACAACCTGGGCATGTGCCCTTGTCCGGAATCGAACCCAGGACCCTTCAGTCTGCAGGCCGATGCTCTATCAACTGAGCAAAACTGGATAGGGCCAGGGAGGGTTATTTAAAAGAACATTATAAAAGTTTCATTTCAAAATATTGATAATTATGATGTACTAGAAAATGTATTCTTTGCAACTATTTAGACTTAGGATAAAATTTTAAAATTTCAACTTAAAAAATATACAAGAAGCCCCGCCAGTGTAGGTCAGTGGTTGAACATCGACCTATGAACCAGGAGGTCACAGTTTGATTCCCGGTCAGGGCACATGCTTGGGTTGTGGACTCATCATACAGGAGGCAGCCGATCAATGATTCTCTCTTACTCATTCTCTCTGTGACAATAAATAAAAACACCAGACATGGAAGAGGGTTAGAGAGGAGTTGGAGACCAGAAGGGTTACCTATTGACTGGGAGAAGGAGTAAACTGCTTAGTAACTCAAAAAAGGATTAGAATTCCTCTTGCTGCAAGATGGAACAGAGGAATTTAATGGCTATCCTTTAGGTTAGAAATTGCATAATAACTATCGTGTGGACATCTGTAGCCCTTTTTTAAATTGTGCATCTAATGTCATTATAAGCGCATTTAAATGATTTATGTGCATCAATGATATTTCTTTTTTAAGAACATTTAAAAGTTTGTTTTGAGTAAGAAGTGAATATGATATCAGAACGGATATATTTCTCAGCACTTTCAAATGGTTTCTTAGATCTAATGATCACTTTTTTAAATTGTGCATCTAATGTCATTATAAGTGCATTTAAATGATTTATGTATATCAATGACATTTCTTTTAAAAACATTTAAAAGTTTGTTTTGAGTCAGAAGCTAATATGATATCAGAACTGATATATTTCTCAGCACGTTCAAATGGTTTCTTAGATCTAATGATCAAAATTTGAATGATCTTTTGGTTGCTTTTTTTCCATTTGTGTTTTTTTTATTGAATTTATTGGGGTGACATTGGTTAATAAAATTATATAGGTGTCAGGTGTACAATTCTATAATTCCTCATCTGTATATTGTATGGTGTGTTCACCACCCCAAGTCATTTATCCCCCCTTTACCCTCTTCTGTGTCCCCCTCCAACCGCCTTTTCCTTCTGGTAATCACCATGCTGTTATCTGTCTATAAGTTTGGAGTTTTTTTGGCTTACTCACCTCACCTTTTTCACCCAGCCCTGATCCCGCTCCCCTTAATGATGCTTTATAATCGAAAGCCTCTGAATTTTAGATGGATGCTTCCTTTTTTATTCTAGACTCAAAATTATTTATGAATTTGTTCCAAGAAAAGGATTTTCAAAATAGTATTTCCTGTTTAGTGTGTGTGTGTGTGTGTGTGTGTGTGTGTGCACATTCCAAATTTGAATTATCTCCATTTATGAAAAACATTTTAGGATTTGATGGCAGGAATTCTGGTTGATCTGAAAACTACTGGTAAAGAAAAGTCTCCTTTTAAAGACTGTACCATTGATGAATCGGTAACCGTAATATATTGCTGTTATCTATTGGCTTTCACAGGCTGACTTATTCTGGGGTTGGTGTTTCCGTCTAATTGGTCTATTGACTTTGGCATTTTAAAAATAAGTAACTAATTATACTTTGTTAATCTTAAATTTCTTTACAATAGCAGAGGCATTCTCAGAGTTTTGCCCCTTGGAAATTTTAGTTTTCGTTTATTGCCTGCTATACGCCAGGATGTGCTCAGCACCATAGAGGCCGTTGAGAAGAAGGCCAGTATTCCTGCATTCCTGAACGTTACTATCAAACAGGTTTTTTTCTGTCTGCATACATTTGAAAACTATTTCTGTTAGATTTCACAGTACTTACAAGTAATATAAATGATGAAGCCTTTTAAACCTCTAAGATAAAATGCTCCAAACTTAATTTTTTTGTGCAACATATTACAAAATAACTCCTCTTAAAGACAAAAGTCAATTTTGTAGTCTGTGTTCTTGATCAGATTTCTATTTATGGCTATTGTGACTATTGATTTGTTTTTTAAAAATTCTTCCTAAAATTGCTAAGAAACTTTGCAAAAAAAAAAATGAAATTGCAAACTATGTTTCTGGTTTTAATTTTTATGGTTTAGCTACCGAAGAAATGCAATAGGAGAATGTACCACCTCTTTTTATGTTATCCTATATTGTTCTGTATTCTGTGGCTGTAAGTAGCATTTGTTGTTGTTTTTTAACAGGTTTAGCACAGAATCACATTTCCTTTACATTGTACTTACCATTCAGAGGGCCTGAGTCTTCTAAACGGAGAATGAGTCTATCACTTGACACATTTTTTCCTTACTGTGATCCCAATTAAAAAAAGGGGGGCGGGGAGTATGCCTCCTGGGTTCCATTATTATGAAAATTATAATTTTTATTATGATAATTTTAAAGTTACCAGGTATGGATGCACCTAAAAATTATGAAGCCATTACTATTTTCTTCCCTTTAAGGTTACAATGTACACTTTGTTTATTAAATTAGAACAACTTTATAGTGGACTATTTCTTCTATACAGCAAAATTTCCTTTATTTTTAAAAACTTCTTTTTTATATATTCAGAGGCATACTTCTTACCATAGTTTACAGGAATTTGTTGAGTAAGTCCCCTTTCACCTGAGTTATATTTTAAACTTTTAAGTTTTATAATTTTCTAGATTTATTATACCTCCTGATAGTCCTTATTCTTTCTACACTATAGTCATTAACTTTTTAGATAATCCTCATAGGGTTGTTTCTTTCTACCTTACCTTCATCACTTTGTTCACATTAATATTTTGTTCACTTACTAATTTATATTTATAAACTTATGTTTGCTTCACTTAGTAATTTACACTTATAATAATCACATAGTTATTGAGATCATTTACGATTCTATTTGTAAAATTTAAATGAATATTAAATAAATATCCTGAACTTCCAAAATCAAAATTTTTAATACAATTTTATTTTAAATTGTCACTCTCGTTACCATATAAAATTACAGTGATAGGATTTTTTCGAGTTATGTGAACTATTTCAACAGTTAGCATAGTTAGTCCTTCAAAATTAATTTCATATTAATTTAAATACAATTATTAGAATTCATTGTATCTATAAATGTAGTTATATATTTTATTCATGAAATGATATTCTTTGAATGCCTATGCTGCTATTAAGGTCAAATTTGGGTTAAAATTTATTGAAAAAGATGAAATTAAATTTTTGATGCTTGAGGAATAGAATGGAATATTGTTTGAATCTATTATTTCTCTTTCTAATATACAGTAAAATGCCATCACTTTATATTGCTTAAAATGTTATAAAAACCGTTACTTTTTGATAAAATGGTTGAAATATATTAAATTTGCCAATACAAATAGTCTATTATAACATTATTATATTTGCTAGTTATTTTATTATAGATAAATTAAATAACTCAATAATAAGAAAATCTTAATTATTATTAACTACTAAAGGTGTATTCTTTTCCCACAACTATCACTTACCCCCCCCCTTTTCTTAATATAGTAGCAATTTTTCCTAATATTTCTGTCAAATGTGGATAAGTGAGATTTTACTGTATTTTCAAATTTCTGTTACTTTGTACTTGGGCACTTATATTTTTGACTTGGATATAAATACCTGTTCTTTTTTCACTGTGGTCTTATGGAAACATATGGTGAATTGGATTAAACTTACTTTACTGCATATAAGTAATATGTTAGAAAAAGTTTATCCAATGTATTCTCTACACTGAAACCACACTGTAACACTATTTGTTATGCAGTGGAGTTAAGTATATATCGGATTGGCCTGTCTGAGATTCCAGGGAATTTAAAGATTTTTAACACCAAAAGACCTAGAATATAATTATCTCAAATGACCTCCGCCATGCAAGGTTACAGTGACGTTTCAGTGTTTACTTTGCAAGCAAACAATCCAGACATTTATTTTTACTCTCTTATTGTAGGCTCCCAGCAGTCTTATGGAGACCCTTGAACAGCATCTAAATACATTAGAAGGAAAGAAACCTGGAAACAAGTACGCATTAGTTGTATATTATAAATAAGATGAAAAATGTTAGAATTGTTCTTTATAAGAATGAGAATGATCACAGTGCAACTTATACGACTATAGTTTTAGGGTATGCTTTATTGTAATTCTTCTGGGTTTCCTCAAACTCCCCCTCCCCCCCCCCCGCCCATCCCATTAACTCATGGCAGTGCGACCCTGCCTACAACAATCTATCTGCAGGCGAATGCAGCAAATTAGTAGGTTGCACCTATGTTAACTGAACTTGCTGATTTATATATTTGTCCTTAGAAGGGATTCACAGTAATCAGAAAAAGAGTTGCTTATGTTTAAAAGTTGAGGCTGTTATCATTGGGCATAAGTAAAACCAGCACAATTTCACAAGCAGCCTTGAACACTGTTGTGTTACCAGCCTCACTGTTAAAAAAAGCAAAGCCCTTGAGTCTAGTTTCCAGGACTCCAGACTCTTCCCACTTGAACCATTCAGCACGACATGCTGCTGACATTTCACTAAGAGATCTTTTTATAGAGTGGCAATTAAGCAGTGGTAAGTGCAATTTTACTGGATTTTCATACCTTGTGTTTGGCACTTACCTTGTTTACTATTTTTCCTCAATATATGCAAAAAATGTCCAGGTTCCACTCCTTTTTTTTGCTCTAGCAGGTGTCAAACTTGTGCATTCCCAAGACCCGGTGCTTTTCACTCTTTGTGCCTTGCTGGTCCTGGATGCCTACCCCCTTATCTCTGTCTGTATAAATCTCACACATCCCGGGAGAGACATTTCATGAAACCTTCCTTAATCATGCAGTGCCCTGTGTTGTGGCCATTTTTTTCACACATGTGGTTTAAATAGATTTTCCAATTCTAAAGGTCAGGGATGATTTTATACTTCATTATCTCCCCCTTTAACACTTAGGGTAGCTCTCTCCACAGAGTCAGCTTGAAATGTCTGGGTGGGTTGTCCTGGCTTTATGTGTAGTCCACTGAGATTGACAGCAGAAGTTAGCAGAGAAGACCTAATAACTGATCATCACAGATCTGTGGGCTGATCAGAGATTTTTGTGGTACAGCGACCAAAGGGCAACTCCTTTCTGCTCTCTTTTTCCAGAATCTAGGCTAGTGTTCTGACCTTACTTTGTTGTTGTTGTTGTTGTTTTATCGGCTACGTGTTATTTCTGTCATTTTTCCCAAGTTAGTATAAAAAGCATGGCCTGTTTTAAATTTTCAATGACAAACAGTAGTGTAGGAATCTCTTAGGGACTAAGACTTAGGCAGTTAATGGCAGAGCTACTGGAATGATGGTCCTCTCCTCTTAGGGACTTTAGCAGGTTTGTTACTCCAGCCCAGGGTGTGCCCCAGCTGTGGTGTGGCCGTGGGTGATCAGCCTTTTGTGGATAGATTGATGTCAAATGAAAAACTAGAGAGTATACCAAGTCACAACAGGAGATGCCCGCTTCCAGCCACAGCTGGGGCCATCCTGTACTACGGTACCTGGGAAGCCACGTGAGTTGCCTTGGATGTGAGGAAAAGGTAAAGGAGGCAGGAAGCCTGAGAAAAGGCCCTGCTCCTGTGGCAAAGGAACCTTTTTAGCTAAGGAAATGCAGTATGCACACCCCATAGAGTTAGAGCCTCTTCCTTGGGCAGTGAGGGCTGCACATCAGTGGAAAGTCAGTTTCTCTGCACTCTATCCCTCTCAGGTTCCCCCCCCCCCCCCCCCCCCACC
>NW_006297811.1:2441547-2485978 GCF_000327345.1 Myotis davidii | reverse complement strand
CCCCCCCCCGCCTCCCCCTCCACCACACACTGCACAGACCCACTCTGTCCTCTTGTTCAGTCTGCCAGGGCTGCTCTCAAGGCTGCAGCAGCCTGGGGAGTCGATTTCCTTAGTCCTAACTTCAAATCTAAATTTGCCCCCTGGTGGCTGCTGCAAACTTTTTGGAGCACTTAGCTCTATATGCTTATGTAACATTTCCAAAAGCGGTGAAATTATAACTTCTGTTTTGAATTACCTTTAGCTTGAGCATAGTTTTTCTTTCTGCTTTAAAATCCTTTTATGCTTGTCATATTTCTTTTCTGAATTGGCATATGAACTTGTCTTTTGCTTATTCCCCATTTTTAAAATAAATGAACTACAGTAGTTAACTATTTTCTTCTTTGTATGTTTGTGCTTACCTGGGAACTTAAGTGAAGGGTGAGTAATATTTCGAGTGACTTTTTTTGCATTTGGTTATTACTAAAAATGCAAAAAAAAACACTCTTAAGAGTCCACATTTGGTATTTAGAACATTTAAAACTGATGTCTGTCCATTTTACACATCTGTGTTTTTCATTATACTTTTTGGTTTCACAAATTGACTGGCATAAATGGTTTTACTTTAGTTTGGTCTTCTTGGATCAAGACTATCTCTTAGATACTCGTATATATGTGTGTATATACACAAATATATATATTTCTTTTAGATTTTAGTAATCAAACTTTTTTCATTTATTTAGTAATCAGAAGATTTTCCCATGTCATATAACAAAAGACAATTTTATGAAGAAAATTAATTATTAAAGCTGTCTCCAGGTTAGGTAAATGCATAAAACAAAGCATTTTTAAATGTCTTCTATAAAAATATGTATGCCCTTTATATTCAGTGCCTAAAGAAACTGATATTTATTTTGGAACTTTTATACAATACTGTATGATGCACCTTTTTATATTGTTTGTTTCTATGATTCCATAGACCAAAGAGAGAATTTTATTTTATTTTATTTTATATGTGGGTTTCTAATTGTTGAGGGTGCAGGAAACGCAACATAAACCTATTTTAAATAAAATTATTTGGAAGGCAGATTTTTCACATCTGTATTTTATTTTTGTTGTTTATTTTTATAACTAGCACTTATCACCAGAACTATGTAAGGGTTATTGTTGTGACTAAGAAATAAAAAAATGTTCTCTTTTGATACCTTTCTATTAACATTGTGGCAGTAAACCTTGGCATTTACTATGTGCATCAGAAAAACTCACATATTAGTTTGTAGAATTTTACAAAATTTAGGGTAGATTACTTTATAGTCACTTATTCTCTTCTAAAGTTATATTCGTGTTTTATTTTCCCTAAACCAGTACACTAAGTGCTAAGTTTCTCTAGCTAAAATAAGTATAGGTCTGTAATAAATGTCATTATTTATATATAAAACATTATAGCCTTTTTTTTATAAAGGAGAAATGACCAATGGCAAGATAGAAAATCAACAAAGGAACAAGTAAAGGAAGCAGTCAATGTATTCTGTATGGGGGGAACAAATGTGCTGGGCTATGTGTGTTTCGGTCAGGACCCGCTGGCATGTGAAATGAGCACAGGCTCTGGGCATCAGACAGACATGGACTGGAGTCCTAAATCCACCACTAAAGCACGGAGAGACTTGGCAAGTTACCTACCCCTCTGAACCTCAGAACCCTCAGATTTTAACCAGTGATTAATGATCCTTTTTAAGGTCATGTCCCACTGGGGGCACCTCTGGTTCTCGCCTTTCTGATGAAATCTCGTCAAAGGCTGGGACTGGTCCATGAGAACAGAGGTCACACATCCTGACAATTTAGTTTCACACAAAATAATTTTTAAGACTTTTGGTTAACTTACATTTTTATACAAAGAGTACATAAATGTATTCTCATTCAAAAGTCTAGATAATACAATAATATATTTCACTGACTTAACAATGCAAGCTGCTATATAAAGTGCCAGGGATATAAATCATTGAGATGAGCCCCCTCACTGCTAAGAACTTAGCATCTAATGGAGAATACAGACACTTACACAGTTAAGACACAGTGCAGTAGGTGGCATGATAGCTCCCCAGGGACAGTAGGAAATTTGCATTTGTTTGTCTAATCCATGGGGTAATGTCACGTGTCATTTAGTAATAGCATTTGTGTAGCATTATTGGCAACATAATTCTTGTGCCAATTATCATGTTTTATGCTTATATTTGAGCATGATATTCTTTAATGGCAGAGCAATTCTGTCATTTTTATTATACCTTTCTTATTGCTATGGAGCATAGAATGTGTTAGAAATGTTTATGTATTAGCTTGGAAACATATTTCAAAAAGCGCTTGCATATCCTCAGTTCTCTTTTCTGTAATGGCATTTCTCATGTGTCAGTACCACTGCGCATTGCTTCATGAAATTGCTTGAGAGGTCATTTAATTTCAATTAATTCATTCTGAGAAAGTGACCATGTCAAATGCCACATTCAGGCTGTTATTTTCTTGGATTTTTATTTAGATTTAGTTCCTTTCCTTTTCCTTTTCCATTAGGGAATTTTTGAACTCTTGCTATACAAGATTTTTGGTGCCTAAGTAGCTTTTTATAGATACAGAGAGCACTGTGATTCACTTGTTTTAGTAGGCCCTTTGAAATAAGCAATATAGATAAATGCATTTCATGTTCTTTATAGGATATGTCATTCTTAAGATTATATTTAGCCAAACTACACATAACCAAATTAAATGTTATCTTTATACTTCTACCTTTATAATATAGTAGAAATTTATATGTGTCCTTTCTTTACATTATATTAATTTTCAGTAAAAACTAAATTTAAATAGAAAATGGCAGGCATATATTTGCAAAGGAAGTTGAACATAAAAGGTATTAATCAGGCATATACTATTACTAGATTTCTTTTGCTACATCCAATGACAAAAATTCATGATAGTGTATAAAATTCAGTTACTAACTCTCTACTAATTTTTTTCTGCTACTGCTATATGTGATATTTTCTCTGTAGATAAGTAGGAAGACATCCCTGACATCCTATGAGACCCTGACAAAAGGCTTCTTATTGCAATGTGTATTTGTTCCTTTTGTTTCATTGTTATTTTCCACCAACTCAGGTTGGTGAAATGTAAGCTGTTTAAGCAGCTGTTTCTGAAGCACTTTGTAGAAGTGATGTGCAGTAGTCACTGCTATTCGTAATCTAACAGAAAAATTACTTCTTCCTAATTTTTCGTCACTGCCTTAGAAATAAGCACTGTTCATTTTCAAGCTTCCTCTAGTTCTAATAGGACAATAGGAATATTTTTTATAGATTTCATGATAGCCATAAAAAAAACTTAAGGAAGTTGGGACATATTTCAGGCACAGTGCTCATAGAGATTTTTATTTTATTTTAGTGTTCCTTTTATGCATCACAATTATGATTAATCACAGTATACTTTAATCTTAATGAGTTTTCTAACTTTTGAAATAATAAATCAGAAGCTTTTTTAATTCTATAAAACATATTTTTCATAAGTCTTAGAAAAAAAATTTAAATTCCAATTCAGACAGCTTATTTTTGATGGACATGGGCAATAATGATCAACTTGAAGAACTGAATTGCTAGAGCTATAGGGGGAAAATTTTAATTTAAGAATTTCTAATACTAGAAATTTAGTGGGTGGGAAATGTTAGAAGAGGATGTCATAACTGAGTAAAAGAAAGTATTAAATAGTGTGTCCATTACTAAAAAAAAAAAAATTGTATATAAACAAGTTAGTGTTTGACCAAGTGATAGTATCAAATTTAAATGCTTCTACATGTATATTCAGTTTTAATTTTTTGGTTGCCTTTTAGATCTGGTGCTCCCTCTCCATTAAGTAAGGTAAGTTTATTTTTTGTTGTGTTTTGTTTTAACAGTTTTAACCACTTTCAAGGTGCAGTTTAGTGGATTACATTCACATTATTTAGCAACATTGCTATCATCCATTTCATAACTTTTTTGTCTTCTAAAATAGGAACTCTGTACCCTTGAAACATTTACTCTCCACTTCCCCTATTCCAAGTTCCTGGTAGCCACTATTTTACTTTGATTTTGAGTACTCCAGGTACCTCATATAAGTAGAATCATCCAGTAACTATCATTTTGTGACTGGCTTATTTTTCTTAGCATAATATCTTCAAGGTTAATCCATGTTGTAGCATGTCAGAATTTCCTTCCTTTTCAAGACTGTATACTATTTCATTGTATGAATATACCACATTTTGTTCATTTATTCTTCTATCGATGAACACTGTTGCTTCCACCTTTTGGCTATTTTAAATAATGCTGCTATGATCATGAGTGCATAAATACCCGTTCGAGTCCCTGCTTTAAATTCTTTCGCAGGCACTGCGCTGGGTGGCAGGGCACGGTTTGAAAGCGCATCTCTGATTCTGGGTGTGTTTTATTTAAATTCCGTTGGAGACGTGTTGTTAATCCTTACCCGAGGATGTTTTTTCCATTGATTTTTAGAGAGAGTGGGAGAGAGGGAGGAAGGGAGAGGGAGAGAAAAAGAAACAGAGAAACACTGATGTGAGAGACATTGATTAGTTGCCTCCTGCACGTGCCCAGACTAGGGGATTGAACCTGCAACCTTTTGGTGTGTGGGCCGACACCCTAACCACTGAGAAACACCAGCCAGGGCCACAAGGATGTTTTTTAGATAGTCTACTTGAATAAATTTAATTATTCCCTTACCTCCCCATCTCTTTTATAGCATGTTTAAGGACAGGATTAGTGTTATCAGTGACAGGAGTATTTCCTCCTATAGATCTGTAGTTCATGGGTCTGCAAAGTGGAAGTGCTGTTGCTCTGTGTCCTGTAGATTCGGATTTGACTAGAGTGTGTTGTGCGTCTTCACTTTCAGTCTTCTCCAGCCACAACTGTTACATCTCCTAATTCTACACCAGCTAAAACTATTGACACATCCCCACCGGTTGATTTATTTGCAACTCCATCCGCGGCTGTCCCTGTCAGGTGAGTTCATGAGTATTCAAGTGAATGTTTATTAGTATTTTGATGAGTTGTTGTTTTTTTATGTACTGAACCCAAATGATTTCAGAAAATGAAAGCTAATCCTAACATGTATTACTGGGGTTATTTTTAGGTACACAAGGTAAGTTATTTTATACCTGATACAATTACTGAGGTCTGTACTTCTAAAAGCATAAGAAGGACCTGAGCTGTGGAAAGCACCTTGCTGCCCCCACATTTGGGAAAGGAAGTAGAAAAACCATGCACACATTGCAAGTTCTTCTGGAATTGGCTGACACAGAAAATGTTTTCTAAAAAGTGTATATTCTTGTGGGAAATATAAATGGTGTCCTAAAATGCCTTTTTTAAAAGCTTGCAGTTGTAGATCAATTAGCTGGTGTAGCTGAGGGACTCAAACTCTGGTGTTAGGCAGGGACCACTGGGGTGTTTCTAATCAGCTTTAGTAGCACGTACATGTCAGAACAGTGGCGAGAAAAATAGAAATGACTGTACATTCTGTGAAATCTCAGGGCTGCCTACAGTGAAGCCCCAACTCACAGGGGCTTCCTCAAACAATAACTTTAGGTTAACTCTTTGTTTGGCTGTTTTGCCTTAGGAGGATTCTGGTCTCACTTTGTACTATCTGTGACTCTGATTGTGAATGCCCTATATTTAGAGACTTAAATTTTGAACTAAGCAATAAATCCAAGTAATGCACCCACTTTAACAATGTATGTTATCCTCCATTGCTTAGTTTGGCTTTTTATAATCTCCAACTTGGTAAAACCAAGACCTTTCTGCCTCTATACTAAGATAAGTTACTTCTTATAAAAGCTCTGCTATGAGTATTAATAAATATACTTTCCTTATTCTGGCAGTTAGGCCTGTTTTATTTATTAAATGGACATCAAAACTAGGCAAATTTCAATGGTTTAGATACTTTTTTAAGTAGCAGAATCCATTCTTCTTGGAATTCTAATCTGTAAAAAAGATAAAGATGTAATTGCTGTTTATGAAGAGGGGATGGGGAGCCTGGGACACTGATGGCTTGGTACCTGGTCTAGTGACCTTCAGGCTCTTTTTTTTAAAATATATTTCATTGATTTTTTACAGAGAGGAAGGGAGAGTGAAAGAGAGTTAGAAACATCGATCAGCTGCCTCCTGCACAC
Source organism: Myotis davidii (assembly GCF_000327345.1). NCBI lineage: Eukaryota > Metazoa > Chordata > Mammalia > Chiroptera > Vespertilionidae > Myotis > Myotis davidii. The sequence goes on along the minus strand of NW_006297811.1, from coordinate 2,479,812 downwards.
CTCCTACTGGGGATATGCCCACAACCGGGGTACATGCCCTTGACTGGAATCACTGAGCCAGACCAGTTAGGGCTAGGCCAGTGCTTTGTGCCTTTGTTCCAGTAAAACTTTATTTACAAAAAACAGTCAGCAGGATAGATTTGACTTTTGGGGCCATAGTTTCCCAACTCTTGCTCTATAGACAACAACAAAGTTAAGTCATATTTCAAACTATGAGTCACTTGTGAAACACTCAGGGGCATGTTAAAATAAAGTTTCTCATGTAGGAGATAATGGGGTAAGCCTGAGATGTTGCATTTTTAACAAGGATCTAGTTCAGTGTCTATACTTTGAATAGCAAAGCTCTAGATTCCTTCTTAGAACTTCTACAAATGGAGGAGCTTTGAAAATCACAGCCTCAATGAATGAAAATTAAAAAAAATATAAGTATTTTCACGTGAGTCCTCTTTATAGCCAAAACTGATACATTGTGGTTTTATTTAGAAAACAAGGTACGTTAGTAATTATTCATTTTACTATCTTTGGTTTATAAATAAAGTATTCTTCTCAAGACAAGAATTTTCTTCATTAAAAAAATTTGAAAATAGAGAAAAGAAAAAGAAAGTACCCATAATCCTCTTACCCTAATACCTTTAATATTTGGATGATGTTTCCTTTTGTCACAGTCCTTATAACTAGCATTTCATAACATGATTAAGAAAATTCCACCTTACTTTGAGGCATTTATGTTTTCCCTTTTAATTTCTGCTCTGTGATCTGGTAAGTGACTCATAGCTTGAAATATGATTTAACTTTGTTGTTGTCTATAGAGCAAGAGTTGGCAAACTGTGGCCCCAAAAGTCAAATCTATCCCGCTGACTGTTTTTTGTAAATAAAGTTTTACTGGAACAAAGGCACACTTACTTGTTCATGTGTCATCTATGTCTTATTTCACTTTTACAGTGGCAGAGTCAAGCAGCGATAGAGATCATCTAGCCCACAAGCTTGAAATACTAGCATCTAGCCCTTTACAAATCTCATTTGCCAACCCTTGGTGTAGAAGAACATACGCTGTACTTTCCAAAATATTATTCTTTTATTTGATTTAAAATATACAAAATCTATGATGTTTTTAGAAGATACCTTTACAGTATAAATATCTTTACATTATGAAATTTCAAAGTCTGACTTTATTAAAACACCTTTATATTATACAATTTCAAATTATATTTTCCATTCAGCACTTCTAAACCGTCGAGCGATCTCCTGGACCTCCAGCCAGACTTCACCTCTGGCGGGGCGGCAGCAGCCGCGGCACCAGCACCAGCACCACCTTCTGGAGGAGCCACTGCATGGGGAGGTGAGTGAAACCAGACAGTCATGCCATCTCTCTATTTAGTTGCTTTTACTCAGACTATAACTGTTATGCTTACCTTCTGAGGGTGCAAATGGTGCTAGAAACTTGGAGAGAAAATGTTCAGAATGGCATCTATTGATAGAAATATATGTTGAGAGAGATGGAGACAGGAAAAGTACCCACAATACAGTTAAAATGTTCAAATAGTCATATAGTTTTTATTTTAAAAGTTAGAACAAAGGCAGTACTTTCCTTTGCTGTTCTAAAATTCTAATTATATTTAGTATTGTTTTCTAGAGATTCAGGCTATAGAAGTCTGGGTATTCCTGAAAATTTATGAGATTATGCAAAGACAGCATTTCTAATTTGGTTTTCTCAGGAAGAGCCTTCCTTCATGGATTCCTGACGGGAATTGATTTTATTCACATTGTATTTGACTTAAATGCAGCTAAAATCTGGGATAGCTTTGTCACTGGAGAATCAAACTTCTCAATTTCTCGCAGGAGCGGAATTCTTGCAACATCTTTAGAAAATGAATTTTCTAAGATTTGCACAAGACAACAAGATATGGTAAAAGGCTTTATTTACATGGAGTTACATTTCTCAGGTTGCAAAGCCCCATGCCCCTTAACCCAGTCCTGAAAGAGGAGCAGCTGGGGGTCCAGTAGAGCCAAAAGGAGGGCCAATGGCAAGATCTTCTGTTCCATGTTGCAGCCAGGTCCAGTTCAGCATTCAGGCTAATTCAAGTCCATTCGTCCACTGTGTGGGCACAGGGTAGTGCACCTCCTGCAACAGGAGAGCCAGGAACCTGGCACACCAGAGAGGGAGAGGCTCTGTAATAAATCAGTGACCCAAAATAACAGCATAGGTGATTCGTAAACTCCTAACTGGGGGTTCATGGAGAGTAGCCATGCTCCAGGCCTATGTCTTCTTTAGTGAAAGGTGTACCTTTGCTTTAGGTCAGCCCTTTCCATTGTTCTTGCGCATGTAGTTTACCACACCTTTGAAATGCCAGATTAATCCTCTTTTTTAGAGGCATAACCATTCTCAAGGGAGCACATAATCTTATTAACTATCGTATAATGCAATCATTTTCGATTTCCCTGCCTTCACGTATCTTCCTTATGTCCCCTTCTTAATTCCAAATGTATAAAGAGAACTACAAAGCTACCAGGCTTGGGAGCATTTGAGATCTTACTTCTTGGCATGTATCAGGTAGCTCAAATAAACTCAAACAAGCTCTAATAAAATTCTTTACAAGTGTGGACATTTCTTACATTGACACGCTAAAAAATTATTTGGGTGCCAAAGTTAAAAAAAATAAAATAAAACACACACACACACACACACACACACACACACACAAGAAAAACGTAGGTGAAATCTTTTTCCATTTCAATATGACATTTTAATTCATATTCATCTCCAAGGAGTTTTTGCTAAGACCCATAATATTGTGGAGAATAATTTATAATAACCAATTTTATTATAACACATTTCAGTCTTTACTTGTTAGAAGTAATAACTCTTGGTGACAAACACTGAGGCATCAGTAGGTCTAGTCACGTGGTTTCAACCTGGGCTGTCTGCCCTGGACATGCGGGTTGTGTCAGACTCCGGAGTGGGGCGGATATCTTGCCTGCTTTCTGCCAGCGAAGCTGTGAGCTTTGCTCACCCTTGAGAGAAAGCTGTTTTTTCTAAGCTGCTGGCCCCGAGGGAGCACTTTTCAATAAGTAGTGCAGAGCACTTTCTAGGCGAGCGGAAGCCTTGACTTAGGGCCTGCTGGTCACTTTTTGATGGTTAGACAGCATAAGTCTTCTGTCTCAACAAAATACCTACAGCTTCAGTGGAAAAGTCAGCTGGGGAGAAAAATGCTAATAAATAAATTTCCTAAGCAAAATAATAAAAATTATAAGCCTTAAGAAATTGAAGTAGTGTAATATGAAGTTGAGAAATCATAGTCACCCACCTTCAGTTTGCATTCTTTCTATAGATACCCAGTGATGGTTGAAGATGATGCTATACTGTAACATACATTTTGGCTTATGTGACTAAAAAAAAAAATCACTTTCTCAGTCTTGTTTGATAAGATTAGGCTGATTCTACTATTGAAGCACATTTTAATTTTGTTTAACTAGACAGTAAAATACAAACTTTAAAAAACTATTTAGACCTGTTTGGATATTCAACGACCATCACTACTTCAGGTGTTTATAAGTATAATGGGGCCTTGACTTACGAGTGTCCCGACTAACGAGTTTTTTGAGATACCAGCTGTCTCTCGGCCGATTTTTTGCATTGAGTTGATAGAGTAATTTGAGTTAACGAGCTCCTTAATGAGCTCGGTCTCGGAACGAATTAAACTCATAAGTCAAGGGCCCACTGTATTGCCATTTTAGGGGATATTATTTTTTTTCCTGTTGGTGTAAAGCAACCAAATTTTAGCAAATTCGTATTTTGGTAAATTTAATTTAAATAATGCTTATAAGATTTGGCATCCTGTGGGCTAATAATGAACATATTTCACTGGAAAGAATGCAGAGCATTTTTAAAACTACTTTTGGCTCCATAATAGGGAGAGTGTTTTTTTCTTGTAATAAATTCATCTCTCAGCACAAATAAGTGGGATATGTATGTTATATTTCTGTGTATCTTAGAAGTGGGGAAACAGATTATTTCTTACTAGAGGCCCAGTACATGAAAATTCATGCACTGGAGGGGGGTCCCTCAGCCCGGCCTACACCCTCTCACACTCTGGGAGCCCTCAGGGGATGTCCTACTGATGGCTGCCTGAGCCCCGGGCCTCGCAGCCATTGTAGCTTTGTCAGGATGGACTTCTGGAAGACACCACCCTAATTAGCATATTACCCTTTTATTAGTATAGATTATAAATGCTTGAAGTAGATTTCTGCTTTTTGAGAAACATGGAATTACTGCTAAGGTTTGAATTTGAATTAATGGACCTAATAAAAATTATCAACATGTATTTGAAAGCTTATCAGTATTATGTGATCATATGACTTTAATGATTTCCATATGGAATATTAGCTATGGTAGAAGCAGTTTTTATGACCCATATTACCATTTTCTTGTTAATTAAATCTGGGGAGCATATCTTTAGGCTATTTTCATATACATACATTTAGACAGATGTACACACACAGAAAGAATATAAGCTTTGACATTCACAAGTCATTAATGAAAATTATAATTTAACCTAAATGTTAGCTATAGCTATCATTGTCAAGCATTTTTTGTAACAGATATGGGTAAGCACTTAAATATATGACCACATTTAATCTTTATTATAACCTAAAAGTTTAGCTACAGCTCACTGCAGAATATAGATTTCCTTGTTAATTTAGTTGTAGGTCTGTTTCCTTAGTTACAGTGAATATTTTCTAGCGATTTCTATTATTTTAAAAAACCTCTGATTATATACTATTTGCTAGTGGAACAACTCTGCTATTGTAGCTTATTTGGATAGATAAATTTTTTACATCTAGTAGTAGTTTTGAGAATCTTTAAAACTGTTCCTATCATCCTAAAATAGAGACTTCCTTTTATAGGAGAGACAATTTTGCATAAAGCAAGATATAAGTAGCATAAATTTTATTTTATCTAAAAAATTAAAAGAGTTTGGAAACTAAAGCCTGTGGTTTCCAGGAATGGAAAAAAATTTCATTACCAACTATTCAACAATATGCTTAATTACCTCATACATTTTCTTAGAAAATTTTACTTTTCATCTTCCATTTTATCAGTGCTGGAAGTTTCATCATCTTCCTCCAGCTGAATAAGTCTTCTCCTTCTTAACAAATGTATGAAATCAGTTGCTCAAACCCGTCATAGGTCTGGAAACTGTGCTGTCATGTGGCTCTTCATTCTTCTGCTAAGTCTCATTGAAGCTTGAAATATCCATGTTGATAAGGGCAGGGCGAGGGAGAGTCCCACCAATGCCAGGAAAAGAGAGAAGCCAAGTCTGTCTGGCTTCTGATGACCCACTTTGGTCATCCTAAAACATTTTTAGGAAGTGTGACTGTGGAGTAACACTTGTATTGGGCCAGGTACTGTTGGTATAAGAAATTATTAGAAGAAACTTCTGTTTCTTGGGATGTGGACCTGGCCACCTAACAGCAGAATATACTCTAGCCCCAATCCAACATACACTGAGTGGCGAGATTATTATGACCACCCCATCAGTACTTCATTGACACTTCCAAAAATACTGAATATTTTCCTAAGCAAATACTCTCAAGGTTTTATTATTAATTATTTGTATAACTAATTCACTTCATTGTACTGATGGGGTGGTCATACTAATCTGGCCAGTCATACTAATCTGGCCACTCAGTGTAGGTCCTTTTTGCATGCTATTTAGTAAGTATACATTCTAAAATTTTAAGAGGGTTTCTAATGTCAACTCCACGTGCTATAATTTTCTAAAATTGTTATGAAATATATGGGATTTGGTTAGGAAGAGTCTGATTATCTCAGTGTATCTGTAGAGTGCTTTACATAATATTCATTGGGTTTGCAAAATGCATCGTTAAATGAATGTGATTATTTTAATGTCAAATTTATGTTTTTCAGTGTTTTTTTTTAAATATCCTCTAGAACTTTGGGGTTACAGGTTCTTATATTGTTTTTAAAGTTCTGGGGGAAAAACCTTTTTAATGAATTCTGATAAAAAAATTTTATCATTAAAGTAAATTTACAGGAACATTCATGAATTTAAATATGAAGTGTTTCATGTGACTGAGAAGAGAAAAATACCATTGAACAATTCAAATGTTTGACATGGAGTCATAGTATAGTAAAGAATAACTCCTTTTAGATTTCTTATTCAGGATGCCAGCTATAATCCCACTGTTGAACACAGAAAGTATAAACCTCCCAATGAAATGCTGTATTTTAACCTAAGGTTTATACATATAAAGATTATATTGAATTGAAAAATATCTGATAATATAAAACCTATGAAGAAGAAAAAGGTTTAGGTTGGCATTTCTTTTTCTAAACCCTACACTTGCATTTATTTATTTGACTGTTTTATACATTCTACAATCAAACTACAGCTTTTATAAAGCTCCAACTTATTCTCTGGTATTCCAGACTATAGTAGTTTCACCTACGATCAAATAAAGAAGATCAGTAAAGTTCAGTTAGCTATAATTTCATCAGAATGGACATTTATAGTATATGGAAATCAATCAAAGTAGATGAAATGGTAAATCTGGTAAAAAATAAATTGAGTTTTACAAAATTGTTTAGACCTGACTTAGGTAAGTGTCTTGACCTCCCTTGCTCTCAGTTTTTCCGTCTATGAAGTTGGAAACTTGATCTAGAAATTCACTAAAGTACCCCTCCAGCTCAAAAGTTCTATAATGATAACAGGTAATAGAGTCATCTCTCAGTATCCACAAGGCTTTGGTTACAGGACCCCCTCGGATACCAAATCTGCAGATGCTCAAGACCTTTATATAAATTGGCGAGTATTTGCATATAACACACATCCTCTTTAAGCCACCTCTAGATTAGTAATAACCCCTAATGTAATGTAAATGCTATGTAAATAGTTGTTTACTATATTGTTTAGGGAATAACAACAAGAAAAAAGTCTGTACATGTTCAGTAGAGATGTAAAGATCGTAGGTGAAACTACATAGTACACATCAGCACAATGTAACATTTTTCCCCAAAATATTTTGGATTCACGGTTGGTTGAACCAAGGATGTAGAATGCACAGATACAGAGGGCTGACTGTACATTTGTGTTTTTTATTACAAATGGTCCAGAAAGCTAGAATTTCTTCAGTTAGTGCCTCACCCTGCTTGGACACTGGTGTGGTTGAATATTTCAGCTTTATCTCTTATTTCTTCATATGCTGACACATAACGGACATCGATAGACCTTTTGGGAGAGGGTGAGTAAAGCTTATTTTAAACTTCTGTTTTGAGAGACTTCTGGATCTTACTAACTGCCTTCATTTTGATCTTTTGGAACCTGGTGTATTTTTCGTCCTCTCCTTTTCTTCTCTTCCATCTGTTCTCCATCTCTGGTGCAACGTAGACTCTCTGGCTACACTTTCCTCTGCTCCCTCTGAAGCACAGATTTCAGATCCCTTTGCATCAGAACCCACCCCTCCTACTACAGCTGCTGAAATTGCAACTGCTTCAGCTTCTGCCTCAACTACTACAACTGTTACTGCTGTCACTGCTGAAGTGGATCTCTTCGGAGGTTAGTTAGTCACATCACTGTTCCTTCATTTTCTTTCCAGGATTGCCGAGATGTAAAAGTCCGTACATTATTCAACAGCATGTCAGAATGCTTAAATATTTTTTAAATGTTTTTTCATGTCTGTTTATCTTAGCTGAATTTACCAACTTTATCTTCATTTAATTTCATTGATTTTAGAGCAGAGGTTGACTTTCTGTTTCTCAAAGTGGAAATTACCACTAGAACTCTTGACCCATATGTGTTTCCGCCCTGCAGTATCTATGCAAAAGTGGTACCAGACCTAATACTTTTAATTTTTGTCTTTTAGGCCAGATTCACACTAGCAGGGAGGGAAAAAAATTGGGGGAATATTGGGGCGGAAATCCTGGCCTAAGTTATTTCTTAAGATTTAGGACCAAAAAAATCATCTAAGAGAGTTTAGATTGGGAGAACTCTGAAGAGAGTTTGGGGATATGCCCAGTTTTGCAACTTTAAGCGTATTCTATCTAAGCAAAAACTTGGACCATCTTTGGCTCTGGGACTTTGAGAGATCATTTGAATGAGCTCTTGACATAGATTAAAAACAGGTTTAGGTGAGACTTTGAAAGGATTGAAAATATGCAAATGTAAACTCTGACACAGAGTTGATTTAGAGCTATGGGCGTGGGTCATATATCCTAGACTCTGCCAGGATCATCTGCCTGGACCTGGTGAGCCATCTGCAGCCAGTTTGTTTACGTATTCCCATCTGCGTAGTGCTCATGTCCAGGCCTCGAAAGGTGTACCTATCAATTGTACAAGTCGAGTAGCATTATATTCATCATAGTTTTGTGTTTCTTCATTATAATATAACATCTTTCCCAGGGCATTTTGAGAATATGGTAAAGACATTGGAGGAAGCAAATGATGGGGAGGGCAGGAGACTTTTTGGCAGGCTCCGGTGTATTCAGATCCTCCCCTGGGCACTTACTCTGACACGCTGTCACATACCATTGTTCTACATGCCGGACCCCAGTCTCTGAGGTTTGCCAACATTGTCTAAGACAAGGAGCACTCCAGGAGACAGCATCATTGTCACTATTTCAGGAAAGGAATTTGCACTCCCATTCCTACAGGAGAAACTTGTTCTTAAAAAGGAGGAGGGAGGGGTTTGCAGACTCTTGAAGAGTGTATTATAAAGCATCATCCACTAGAGAACGTTTTTCAGTTATGCCTGTATAAATTTGGAGACCAAAAATTTGTGTTAGCTTACACATACAAAATAAACTTATTCACGCCCTCCTTTTCCCTGCCCCTATTATTGATGTTGGGTATGGCAGTTTCTCATAGGCTCATGTTAACAGAAAAACTTCAATGAGAATAGGGACGGGATGGATAACAATTTTGTGCTTAAGCATTTAGCAATTTAGATTTTTGTTTTTCAGGCTATGTGTAAGGAGCTAATTGTCTCTAAGAAATCAATTCCATCTTGCTTCTCTCATGGCTCTCTAGAATAATAGAGCTAAAGATATTTCTTTGAAATAATCTTTGTGTCATTATGCTGTTTGTGTTGGTCATTTCTTCTGCTTTAACTACATTTGTCAGGCAGAGAAATATGTATGTTTGAAAATACTTTTATAATGCCATTATTTCTACCCTAAAATACAAATTTAAAGGACTAGAACAAATAAATAAGTCAATGACTAGTAATACAGAAAATCATATAAATTAATGCCAAAGAATGGGGCTCTCCCTTGTTTTCACCTTTATTCTTTCTAGTCACCTGGCTAGAGGTTGAGTACAGGTGCGTACATCTGCAAATCTCATCAGTTATTTTTACTGACCTGTATAGTTAATAAAACTGGCCTCTCACAGCTATCAAATCTCTATGCTTTATGTGTCAGGAGTCTATGTGTGTCGCTCTTTTGCAGTTTTCAGTGATATTCCTTAATTTATTTCATATTATTCATTGATTCATAAGGAATCATTTAGAGATGGGATTTTAAATAAAAACTTAAATGAGAGTCTCTGGCCACAATATCTGGCCATTTTTTAAAAAATCATGTGTCTCTAAAATGGGCAAGTGGTAGAACTTTTGAATATTAGACACCAGTTATTTGGTCTACAAAACTTTAAAACATGCCATTTTGAGATTTTATGTAGCATGCATAGCAGTATTAAGTAGATTTCTTTAGAAATAAGCTTAAAGAATTTTAACTTCTGAAAAAATAGCCAATTGTTTAATTTCTTGGATAAGAAATATTAAAGCATTAAATTTTCTATGTATTTTATTTCATTTGAAAAGTAGGAAATGTCTATTATTTTTAAACATTCAGATTATACCCACATAATATTTTAGTCATCTCAGTAGAAGTTATTAAACAAGTTTCTCAGAAACAGTTTTACTAAATGTTTTACTTTTTTTAAAAAAAATAAACTTAAATAAAAATCTTTCTGTGGTCATGCATAATAGCACTGGAAGGCTCTGTTTAAAGATTTCAGTAAAACTTAAAAGCTATTGATAAAACTAAAAGATAACATTCTTAAAAGCATTCTACTTTTTATTTATGAAGACCTCACTAACACCACATTAGTTTGTCCTAACATGGTTTTCCTAAGCACTAGAATGCCATAGTGATGCTAATTCCGCTGCACAAGCACCAGGGTGCCCTGTCAATCACCTGTATCCAGTTATGAACAAGCCTTCATGAGGCTTGGGAGCCTGTGAGCACAAAACCAGTGGCTTGAAACCCCAGGCACTTACCACACAGGCTGCCTTGATTTGGTGCGTGTTTTATAACAAGCTGGCCTTAGGAGCTGAGAGGAACTGGAATGGTGACTCTAGGGCTGTTGAGAAGGATCCTGTGATTTGAAGATGGCTTATGTGGCGAGAGAAATGGGGAGAGTCGTTCAGGATGGGGAAAACGACAGCTGTTAGACATATTTAGGAAGGTAGTTACAAGAAGCTTGAGAGAAAATGCTTCCTAGATTGCTAGAAGTAAAAAGACTAGTACAGCTGAGGAGAGGAGCATGCTGGGTAAGGCTTGGCAGAATTAGACATAAACTGCCAATAGGTAACATGGGAGAGCGAACTGCATTGGAAATCGCTTTAGTTTTTGATACTGGAAGAATAATGTTGCCATTGATCATGAAAGAGAGCTAGGCATTAAAAAAAGTTTAAGAAAACAAACAATGTTGAAATGTTATTATCTCTCACAGTGCTGGGGCTGACTGGGCTCAGCTGGACAGTTCTTGCCCAGGGTTCCTTTGTGGCTTCAGTCAGACAGTGGCTGGGCAGTCTTCCTCATCGTATCGCCCTCTCCTGGGCTGGGAAGACTGAACAGCCAGGGCTGGAGTGGCTGGGCACCTGTCTTTAAGGGAAGTTTTGATGGGAGTGAGTGAGTTAAGTTTATAATATTAAGTTTTACCAAATAGGAGAAGCATTAAAAGGAGATGTCTTGCTGACAGGAAAACCAACCAAAAAAAACATTACTGTCCTGTGGATAGAGCTATTAATGTGGGTTTCACCTACTTAACATAAGTGATCATTAGAGAGGCCAGCAAGTCACACAGTCGATATTTATTTGGCCCCTCACACTGATAGAACTGCTGTTTATTCCATTTTACAGGAGGAAATGTATATAGTGGGATGCGGCATAGCTCATAGCAGTGTTGCATAGTGGTTAGACACACACACAGTCAGAGAGTTCATGGACAAATCCTGACTCCATCATTTGCTGGCTGTGTGACCTTGGTCCAGTCACTGAGCCTCTAAACTTCCATTCTCTTACCTACAAAGTAGAGATCATAGAACCTATTTCACAAGATACATAGGAATTAAATTTAATGATGCACATGAAATATTTACACAGTGACTGGCACATAAATATCACTGAATAGTGACTGCTATTATGGTTTCTACTATTCCCACTTTATTAGCCCGAGTTCCAAGTTTTATAGGAAAAAAAAAGAAAGAACATAGACCTGACTCATGACAAAATATTTTCAGCCCTTCCAACATCCTCTGAGACTTTTCTTATGCTTTTCTGCCCCATCTTAGGGTTTCATGTTGCTCTAAGTTCTCTATTATAGTATCCTTACCATGGCACCTGGAGAAGAAGGTGTGCCCTATCTCCTCATGTAGTTTTCATATTCCATTATTATTATTACTTGGCCTCTCCCTCATTGACCTCCGTGTAGCTGAGTGAAGCAATCAGATCGCATAAATCTAGAAGATGTGAATAACTGATTGTCCCGTTGTCCCTTTTAGGGACATTTGTGTTTTTGTAAAGGACCTCTTAAGCCAAGTGAGTCCCTAATTTAATGTTCGTTAGAGTACTTAATTTCATGCTGAGCCTCAAGAGATGGCTAATGTGTTTCGCAGTCAGATCATTTTGGGACGTGCTGGGATAAACAGAGAAACAAGGGCCTTGACTGTAGGATTTCCTATAGCCTAATACACTACACAAATCTCTGAGAAAGGGGGTATACTGTGCAGTGTTTCCCACGTGTGACTGACAAACCCCTTTTCGTGGCCAGAAGCAGTGTTCTGGGGAATTCTGGTAGATGGGGAAGGCAGTGTTTTAAGATGGGAAGGCTAGCCTGTACGTAACAGGTTCTACGTGGGTGTTGGTGCCCACTTTCCAGCAGTTTCTTCTAGGCAACTTATGATGGTTCATTCCTTTGTACTTTGGAACCATAGAAGCTCTTCAAAAACCCCAGGATATTTTTTTTCTATAATTAACATCATCTGTTGGGGGGGTTGGGGGGGAAGCAACACATATTGGGAACCATCAACATTTTATAAATTGGGCATTTATAAACTGGGTGTGCCTGTATTTTAATGGATTTTTCTAACTCTAAATAGAAGAACACATATTCTTAAAACATGAAACTATATTTGAATCTAGTGGAAATAGATTATTTTCCAAATAACTAGAGCAATACAATATTTGAAAACAACAATAAATTTAAGTAAAAATAAAGGCATTATGGCGTCTTCCCCTAATTTTATTATCTCTTTATTTCTTTAAAACCAGTCCTTGGTTGTACCTGAAAATGCTTTTCAAGGGTTATGATGACCTACCTTTTATGAATACTTTGTAAACCTTTTGTATTCACAGTATAATTTCTCCTATACTAGACTATAAAAAAAATTTTTAAACTAGAACTGTTTTTACATTACCATTGTATATTTCAATTTATTGGCATTAAAGAAGACATCCATGTTGCTAGAAACCACTAAAGACCTCACAGTGATGTAGTGAATAAGTAGCACCTGGACATCAACGTTTAATGTCTTAAATTACATAATAAAGTTATTTTTGTTTTAATTTTCACATCCATTAATTTCTAGTGATACATAAAACATGCTTCTCAGAGCCCTTATACAATGAGAATCCTGTTACCTTTTGGGTCCTAATAGGCCTCACAGTATCGACACTGTACCACTTGCATGTAACTAACATGAAGGGGCGCAAAGAGTTGTTTTGTGACCACCAACAGTGCATGGGCCGTAAAAATGCGTTTTAAGAAATTCATGTTGTATAAGGGAGCCTTCTTCGCAATTTAACATGGTTCTTTTACTGTATTTCTTCTCTTTTTATTCCTTTAATTTCTGCTGTTTTAAAAACTGCACCCAAGATGCCTTTGCAGCTTCTCCCGGGGAGGCCCCTGCAGCATCCGAAGGGGCCGCCGCCGCAGCCACCCCAACCCCTGTAGCCGCGGCACTTGATGCATGTTCAGGAAATGGTGGGTTTCAAGTCACGAGCCCGTCTGTTGTTTTTCTGTCCTAATGTAAAACTGCCGTAGTTAGATGGGGCCATATGTGTTTCAAATTTTACTTTCTTCTGAGTAAAAAGTGTCATTCATCGTAGCTGACTAAATAACGCCGGCACTTAAAACATTAAGACAATGAAGTGCATACTTATCAAAATTGACAATTTCTCAAGATTGACAATTTTTATCAGTGCAAGTATGCCCTCTTAATGTTTTTTTTATTCTCTAATGCTATATTGCGACTCTTCTGTAACACAGAGTTCAAATATATAGGCATGTTTTAATGTATTTTCAAAGCTATTGGATTACGTAAGGATTTGAAGAATAACAATCTCTGATGCTAGACTGTAGGCTAATCTTACAAGTACCTTGATGTGTTTCGGTTTCTTAACTTGCGGTAACTGCTAAATTTTCTTTTTTTTTTCCTTTAGAAAAACATCCTAATCACTGACCCCTGCTAATAGGGCAGTAGTTTAGTCCAAGCAGCCTAATGAATGCCTAGCTAGTGGGTAAATATCCATGTCAGGTGTCTCTTACCATAGTTATGATGCCAGCCTCTCGTCTCTTTCCGTAACTGATGCTGTATGTGTCTCCACTTTCCTTTCCAAAAGACCCCTTTGCCCCGTCCGAAGGTAGTGCAGAGGCTGCACCCGAGCTGGACCTCTTTGCAATGAAGCCACCTGAGACCAGTGTTCCTGTAGTTACCCCTACAGCTAGCACAGCCCCTCCGGTTCCTGCCACCGCTCCTTCTCCTGCTCCCGCCATTGCAGCGGCCACTGCTGCTACTACCGCTGCTACCACCGCCACCGCCGCCACCGCCACCACCTCCGCCGCCACCACCACCACCACCACCGCTCCTCCTGCTCTAGATATCTTTGGTGGTAATTTTTTGTTCTTGTCATTGAACTCATTACATCTGGTGGAGTGAATGCTGGTACTTGCAATAGTCTGCATCCACAGCTATCACTGCATGCACACTTGGTAACGGAATGGTTCTCTAGAAACCATGTGCTGCTTTTGTCAGAATTCCCCAGACGACTAAGTCAGAACCGGAAAGTGATGCTGTTTCAGGCTGAGTAAAGGCATGTGTGTTCTTGGTCTTAGATTTATTTGAGTCTGCTCCTGAAGTCGCTGCAGCGCCCAAGCCGGATGCTGCTCCTAGCATAGACCTGTTCGGTACAGGTAAAGCCAAAGCCACCCACCCCTCTCTTGCGTTAGTTTTCCCAAACGTGTCGGTGACTAAGCTCTTTGTACTCGCCTGTGTGAATGCATTTGTTAGATGTTTGGCTTTGATTTCAGCTTTCTACTTACTTCTGCTTGGTTTTGGTTTGTTTCCCTTTTCGGAAGATGCTTTCTCCTCTCCACCACAAGGGGCCTCTCCTGTGCCTGAGAGCTCTCTCACCGCTGACCTCTTATCGGGTGAGTCCTTTTGCCCACATCAAGCCTTCAGATGTCCTGTGGGGGTCACGTGTGGAGAGGGCAATATGAAAGCGTGCAGTTTGTCTTGGGTCCTCTGAATCAAAAAATATCACTTTTTAAAATCTCGTTCTTTGGCCCGTCACCAACTGAGGAAGGTTAATATTTCAAATCTAACGCAATGAAAAGACAAAACTTTTTTTTTTCCACACTGAAACCTCTGACCTCAAGATGTCAAATTTTATTTTCTTCGGGAAAGTGTGTATTTTTAGATCCATTTGCTTTCCCTTAACTGTCAAGACTGTCTGCATTGTTCCGCCTGCTGTTAAACGTGAAATCTCAAGGAGCCGTTTGTCACGGCTCACGGTTTCATTTTCCTTTGGGTGACGGGCGATGTTTCCTGTCGTGTGCTTCGCTGCAGTGGATACGTTTGCATCACCGGCTCCTGCAACCACTGCCTCTCCTGCAAAAGTGGATTCTTCCGGTGTGATAGACCTTTTTGGGGGTGCGTATCTCTCCTCCTTCAACACCTAACAGTCTTATTTTTTTCTTCGTAATAGTTTATAGATCCTCCCTTTCATTTTTTTTTAACCATGTGAAGCCATTTCCATCTCTTGAATGTAAACTCCAGTTTTTTAGATCTTTGCCATTTCTTTGCATCATCTTCATCCTCATCAGTTCATAATTTTCCGTGCATGGCCTAACAACTCCAGATGATTGTTTTTAACTTTCCGTTCATCCTTATGTAGAATCAGCTCATTTGAATTTCTCTCTACCGTTCTTCCCTGGCGATCCTGATCTGTTGGCCAAAGCAACACTTCTAAGTTCTTAAAGGCAATATAAAAATGAACTAAATTCAGAATTGAAAACAAACAAGCCGGTCAAAACGGAACATATAAGCTCTAGATGTCATACAGTATTTTGTAGAGTTTATTTATGTTGAGTTTGATGTTTTAAAATCCTTCCAAAGAATTGGAAGGTATCTCACTGATTTAAATGTATTTTCCTCTTCCTGTATATGTTATTGAAAGGCAGGAAAATGTGCTGAATTAACTCCTGAATTACTCCTTTGGGTGATTCATGTAAAGTCTTCTGTTAGCAGTAAATGTACAAGGAAAAAAATTGCAGGATAGAAGTGGTTTCTTCATGAAAATCCACAAGTGTGTATCTACTGGCTACAATGTTATCGTTAGCAAGTTAAACCCACACTAAGTGCTCTGTGTGCCGTGATGGGTCGAGTACACCAGGGGTGCAAAGATGTCACCGTTTCTGACATTCAGAGGCTCAAAAATTGTGGCAAATAAACACGAAACCTTGACAGATGAGTATAAGAGGGCTGTTGCTGCTGCTTGAATTGTGTAAAAAATTTAAGTTTAATAGAATTATAAATGAGAAAGTTTTATTACCTTTGGACAAAATTCTTAACACTTGGATCTTATTTTGATAAATGACAGGATTTAGTCCGAAAGTTTTATCCTTTAAAAAGTTATCTTACTCTTACAAAGACGTTAATTCTTAACTATTATAGCACTCTTTTGTTTTGGGAGAATAAAGTTATCAGAGCATAATTCAATTCACTCTGTCATTTCACATATCCATAGGCGACTAGCTCACCGTACAGCGCTCCATATGTATGCATTTATCTGCAGAACACTTAAATTACTCACTGTACTTACCATTTACACTCTTTTACTTTTTTGCTGCATAATGGATAATGGGTAGATGCATTTGGAACTAGTGCTTCTGAACCCCAACCTGCACCTCAGGCTGCTTCTAGTTCATCAGCATCGGCAGACCTACTAGCTGGTAATTAAATTAAAATAAAATGGTATTTTGTAGAAGTTAAGTTTGGATATATTTTTATAAGTAACAGCTGTTATATAAATTTTAAGGTGTATGTTCTCTTTGAGACGTGAAGTTGGAAAACAAGAAATTATATAATTGAAGGTTATTGCCCAGAATTTTATGAAATTAGTCTTAAAATCACATTTGTATACAAGCCACCACTGTGGCTCCATGGATGCTTCTAATCTGCCTTACTTTTAGTTAGCACATTTTTTTTGTTTACTTTAGAGCTAATATGCTTATGTTTTAAGCCCGGGCTGGATAGCTCAGTTGGTCAGAGCATCATCCAGGTAGGCCAAGCTTGTGGGTTCCATCCCCAGTCAGGGCACATAAAAATAATCAACCAATGAGTGCATAAATAAGTGGAACAACAAATCAATGTCTCTCTCCTTCTCCCTCACCCTTTCCTTCTCTCCAGTCCTTTCTAAAATCAATAAAAAAATATTTTGAAAATATGCTTATGTTTGATCATTGATTCTATAATATATGAATCACACTAGGAGAAACTCTTAGATTTCCACCATTGGGTTGAAGCTGCTGCCACCTTTTAACAAGCAGATCATTTTTTAGGTCTGTAAATCCCTGGAGTAATCCCAGTTCAACAGGACTATGGTGTGGAATAGATTAGTACAAGATGAATTATTGCTCATTGCTAGGAAGGGATAGATAGAATAAAAGGAAACATTTCAAGGACTCAAAGACAGTAAAAGCCAACTGTTGTCTTTCTTGGAAGCAAGGCGAAGTGTGCTTAGTGAGAGCCAGACCTGGAAATTATGATTTTTGCAGGCAAAGCACTTGCCAGTTATAAGACCACAAAAGTGAGTTTTGGGTTCTGGTTATCAACTCCCAGGACACTGCGGTTTTACCTCGCTCTGACTTAACTTAGAAGGGTGCATAGAGGAAACAGAGCAGCAGCATCACAGAGGACTCAGATACCTAGATGCAGCCTCCTCTGTCCCTCCCCAGTCACCAGAAAGGATGCATTTTGGTCATAATGTCGGTGAGGGACTGGTGAGAATGTAGGTCCCATAAGCGCAGGGAAGCCACCATGTCCAGAGCCTCTCAGCTTAAATTCTCTGCTAGCCATGTAGCCTTTGATAGGGTGACTGGCTCTCGTTTTAGAGTGTAATAGCAATGCTAACACCAGATCCACCAGGGAACATTCATTCTTGGGTGAGTAGTGAGTAATGGCCTCATCAACCTTCAGAGTTGTAGGACATTTGACATAACGGCAAATGCTTCCTCAAGAGGCTGCATGGGTTATTACAGCCCCACTCTTGACCTTCCCTTCCGTCAGTAATGCAAACTGGATATTTAACAATCTTTCCCAGGGGCAATGGCATTCTTTTATGTCTTTGCCATCCTTTCCTGCAAACAAGACATTCCTGTTTGCCAAATCCACTTCATACCAGTGTCTGCCAGCTGGTATTTTTCTAAATGACGAAGATTCAGGATTCCACTGTGGACTTGGAAAGGGGCAGATATGACAGGAGGCTGTGCATTTAACACAAACCACAACTGGTTGCTTGGTGGGGGAAAAAAATACTAGCTTATCTGACTTTTCTCCTGGTCCAGATACTCTTCATAGCAGCTTCAAATTGGTCACAGAAACCTTAAGCTCTAGCTAAACCAGTACCCTTAATCCAGATATTTAACAGGCTGTAAATGGGAGAATATGTTTTTAGTTAGCACAAACTATGCTGTAGCAATAAGATTTTAACAGGCTGCAGAAACAGCATCATTTTAAATGCCTTTTGAGAGGAAATGACCTTGTCAATTTTAAAATGAGATTAGTGATTATAAATTTTTGCTTTGAAGTTGTAATTAAGATTGAAATGATATGAATAAAATCAAAAGTTCTGGCTTTTTGCAGAATTTCAGGGTATTCTCTCCAAGTCATTGAGATTACTGGTACGATGCCGATATTATGCAAATCTCAGAGTCTGGCTGGAAACTTGAGAATTAAATTTATTGCAAATAAAGGTTAATATTTAACACAGTGAAGAATACAGCTGACAAACTTCTCTCAAAATATACCAGCTGAAAATATAGATATTTGAAAGATACAGACAGATTCCTGAATGATGGGCATAAAAATGCATTATTAAGGGAGATTAGGTGTGTTGAAGGATATGCCTAACTTCTGAGGTGGACATCAAGAAGGAAAACCATATTCTTCCCTAACAGACACAATTCTGAGGTGACTGCACCATAAGTCTGTGCTAATAAAGGAATGTGTCACATCCTACCTTTAATTCCAAAGGCGGGGAAGATGTGAACCAGCCTTATGAGGCTCTTTGCAGTTTTACACTGTCTGCTAATCACAAGACACAAATTACTTTTTTAGCGGAGTCATAGAAGTCCTTGAATGGATTTAAAATATAAAAATGTTCAGTGTTGAATTAATAACTTAACAATTTTCACTAAATGGGAAGGTCTACAGAGGGCCAATACTTTCATCTTGTGTGGGGCTGGAAAACAGTCTGAAAGTGTCAGACAAAATGTCTCAGGCTATTATTAGTCTCAGGTTAAAATGTCTCAGGCTAGCAATATTGACTAGCTCATGTTGATCTTCATAAATGGAATGTGTTAAGAACTGGTTGTACCACTGGGAATAATTGAAATGATACCATCTTTAACATAATGGAGCACATGTGGGTAAGGAGACTATGTGTGAGAGTGTGTTTCACCACCAATAGTTTTAAATTTTCACTCGACTCAATAATTTGATGGGTTTTGATATGTCTTCATTAATAAACCTTCATTAAGTGCCTAGGCTGTTCCCTTTGAGAAAGATACATTTGTAAGATGGTTGAGCAATCCAGTTATAGTGTAGGAAAGTTCAAATATGCCTGCAAGACATTCAGAAACCTACTGATTACTACCTTATTTTCAATTCCATAGAATACTTTTCTTCTTAATGAAATTTATAACCATATTGAAAGAAAGATTAGTGGTTTCAGTTTATTATTTGCTTCTATTCCTGGATCCTAAAACTTTTCACTTAACAGAAGGAGTTCCCCAAACTTCTTACTAATGTCTATAATTTTCTTGTTTAGCTCTTCATTAAGAGTATAGCAGTACATTTTCCTTTAAGATAATCAGTTCATTATTTTATGTCACTTTATACCTTTTTAATTAAGCTAGGTTTGTGAGGGCACCTACTTCATAACAACTGAGTATAATGGAGAAAGTCATCTTCCCAGATCTTTGTCAAATTTATAAACCTATAGGAAGATACAAGTCTGGCATTACTCCTGACTGTGGGAAAGAGGCTGTGTAGTATGACAATGAACAAGTATCTGGAAGATTCCTGTGTGGAATCCTGGCTCTGCATTTGCCATCATTGACCTTGGGCAAATTACTTAACCTCTCTGGCCTCAGTTCCCTCATCTGTGGAACTTCATGGGGTTGGTGTTAGGATTAAATTAGCTAAAGTATGTTTTAGGTTGAACAACATAAAATCGCTGCTGTTTGTAGGACCAAAATGGTCCAATATAGGAAATTCATGTGGTTCAACCTAATAAATGCATAGAACAGTGCCTGGCACTTGGTGAGCCTCATGCCAATTGGTTTTACCCTTTAATGTCTTAGAGAAGGCACTGTTACTTTTTGTTGTTGTTGAATAGTGTTATTTATTTACCTATGGAGAAAATCTACTTATATTACGAAGTTTAGCAGTACTAAGCAGATGAGCCCCGTGTCAAAGCATACATTTTTCTCTTTCTACTACTTAATCTTGGGTAGGTGTGTTAACTTCTCTTGCACCATTTCTTCCAGCCATGGAAAGATAGGATTGAATCAGATGATGCTAAGGCCCTTCCCAACACTAATATGATGTGATTCTAGGATATGTTATCTTTTCTTGGCCAAGTTTTAAGAAGCTGAGCATCAAGTACAATTGTCTCCACACTCACCTGTAACAAGAAGAAGCACCTCATAGAATAATTGCCTAATAAGCACAGCCATATTCCAACTTTGAGATGTGGGATGTTTCCAAAAAGTTAGCATTAACACAGCCTACCTCCTTAAAACCAAATTGGTCACATCCACAAAAAATAATTACTGTTGGCCTATCTTTGCTTCAGACTGATATTAGTTCTTAAAAATATAAAGGACGTCTTTTCTTCAGTTAGGAAAGTTCCATGATGCTTATGTCACTCAAATACTAAAATCACTTAAAGTGAACTTTAAAAACCACCTTCTAATAGGTAACAACTTTCCAAATTACATTTTTTTATACATATGCAAGGAAAGCTTAAACCCAAAGCCATATCAATTTCCAGGAGCAACATGACGTGAACATTATTGTCTGCTTTAGAAAATAGTAACCAAAGAATTTCAATGGGAGCCATTTTCAAACTTATAAATTGGTTTTATGGATTGCAAGCTTAAGGATATTTTTTGAGCATTCCTGATGTTTTTTTTCATAAGCAGTTTCTGAAGGAGAGCAGATACAGCTAGATTAGAAAGGAATATACATACCCAAACTGAATATAAAAAAAAACTCCTGGTAGTAATAAATCCTTTGATAATAGAACATCATCTCAGCTCTTATTAAGAAATCACTTCACAAGTTGCATATTTTTGTACAGATGAGCTCTGCTTCTGCTTTTGTCTGGGGGTGGAGAGAAATGATTTGCTTCTAGTAGTCAAAAGATAAATATGTAATTTGAGGTTTCCTTACTTTATAATAGTCTGATTTCTCCTCACCTTTTATATTAGACTAGAGGCCCAGTGCACAAAAATGTATGCACTCGGAGGGGTCCCTCAGCCCAGCCTGTGCCCTCTTGCAGTCTGGGACCCCTCGGGGGATGTCCACCTGCTGGCTTAGGCCCACTCCTCGGGGGATTGGGCCTAAACTGGCATGCAGATATTCCTCTGGCAGCCTGGAAGCCCTCAGAGGATGTCCACTTGCCAGCGGGGAGCAGGCCTAAGCTGCAGTCTGACATCCTTAGCACTGCTAAGGAGACGGGAGAGGCTCCCGCCACCACTGCTGTGCTAGCAGCTGGCAGCCTGGCTTGTGGCTGAGCAGAGCTCCCCCTGTGGGAGCACACTGACCACCAGGGGGCAGCTTCTGCATTGAGTGTCTGCCCTCTGGTGGTCAGTGTGTGTCATAGTGACCAGTCATTCCCAGTTGTTCTGCTGTTAGGGTCAATTTGCATATTATCCTTTTATTATATAGGAAGTTTCCTTCACTCCATAAACATTAATACAGGATTTCAGGCATTGTCTGACTATGAGTAGAAAAGGTGAGAAAAGAAGACACAGTTCCTGACATCAAAAGATCATTCCTGGGGTGGGTAGGTGGGTCTGGGGGTGAGAATAAAGAATTATGATGGGGCTTGGGTAGAGCACATATGTACTTGGGGTGGGTTGGGTGGGGGTAGTTGTGACTGATAACAGTATAAGGCAAGGAATCCCTCCCAGAGCAGGCATCTGACTCACTATGATGATACAATAAGCAGCAACCTAGTTTGCAGAGATGGAGAGGGAACCAGAGCCAGAAGAGCTTGATTGCTATGCAAAGGAATCTGCACTCTATGACTCTGAAAGTTATGCGAATCCAGGGAAGGATTTTAGGCAAGTAACTTTATCAACATTTTCCACTCAGAAAAATCACTCAGACTGTACTACAGAGACTGGACTGAAGGAAGTCCAAATGAGAAGCCCCACTGGACGACTTTATGAAACCTGAGAGCCGTGTTGGGCGAGCCTTCACTTGGCAGTAGCAGCAAGGGGACCAGAACATATGAAAGATATTAAAAAGGATTTGGTGGCAGAAAGAATGCACACATATTTTTCTGATTTTATTTTATTATCATACTGGTTCAATGTGTACAACTAAGTGTTTTCTAACTACCTGGTATTGTGATTTGAAGAATCAAAGATTAAATATAATGAAAATAATTATCTGAATTTTAACTCGGGTGAGACCCTCTTAGCTTTATGTGCTCTACTGTATTCGTAGATTTGGTTGCCGCAGGTTCTCTTAACAAAGGTATATATTCTTGTGTGCTATCTTGTTTCCAGTTTACTTAAATCTCTCATTAATACATGATAGGTGTCAACATCCTTGAAAAACTTATAATAACCTATAACTTCCCAGGTGTCATTGACTTCTCTCATCTACATGCATTCAATTCCTTTCTGTCTTCTATAACTTTTTCGTTAGGGTCAATTATGGCCTTTACCCATGGTTAGTTGTTTCTGCTTATATTTTTCTGGAACTGCTTTTTCCTAGGATTTGGGGGTTCCTTCATGGCCCCTTCTCCATCACCAGTGACTCCAGCCCAGAATAACCTGCTACAGCCCAATTTTGAGGCAGCTTTTGGAACAACGCCTTCAACTTCTAGCAGCAGCTCCTTTGATCCATCAGGTGAGACAGTGGTTTTCAAACATTCTTTTAATTTGTTCTGAATATAAAATAAACCACCTAAGGTTAGTATGATAATCAGGAAATGTCTACGCAATACTGAGTGATGACCTTATTTTAAAAACTGTTCAATAAATAAATTCAGTAACTTAAGTGAATATTTATAGTACATTTTGGTGGTTTTAAGAATAACTTTTAATTCCTTTCTGTGTTTCTGTTTTTAATTTTTTTGCAGAAATCTAACTTAACATGCACACCATCTATTGCATGAGCTTACATGCACATGGTTTAGAGATGGTTAAAGGAAAACAAGTACTCTGTACTAAATCTTTGCACAGTATCTGAATGTGTGGACACTCCCCCTGCTGTTGCTCACACCCTCTGAAGCTTGCATAGTTCTTGGTTTTTTGAACTTGAGACACAAATAGTATTCTTTGCCTGCCTTTAACCTTTCATCCTGCTGTCATTTTGTTTGTATTCTCTTCCATTCTACTCTTCCCATGCTGGGTCCTTACTACAAATTTTCAATTGGTGAGTTTTTGGCAATTAAATGTGTTTCAGAAACACCCTAAATATATGCCCTGCCTGACAATTCGGTTGCTTCCATTGCCAGTGCCTAGTTGAATGCTGTTCTTTTTTAATTTAGAATCATTGTATAGTAGTATGTATGGTAAATATGCATAGTTTTTTAATAAAAATTAACAACCACAAAATCTTTGACATAGATATTAGCAATAACTTATGCAAATCCCATGAATCTGCATTTTAAATGGTCTTCTTGTGTTCTAGGAACTAGACAAGTAGTAATCAGTTACATGGTAATCAGGAACCATGAATAATGGCATGGTTCCTAGTACTGAAATAGTGTTTACTTTAAATAGTCCCTTAAAGTTAGAACCAAAAGTGAGTGCTATACTGGAGAAAAAAATTAAAATTCTTACTTCCAAAATATGTTCAACTGTTTTTCAGATACTTTTTAATAGGTATTGACCATTATATCATGTTTTATTTCGACACTGATTTCATAGGGAACTAAGAGATTTGGCCTTCTTTTCTCATTTAAGAATTGTTTTAAGTTGTTTATGTAATAGTTTCAACAAAGACTTTTTTTAAAAAAGTAAGCATTGTAGAACTTTAGAGTAAACCAGTTAGGCTTTGCTAAATCACTACCATTTTGAATAAAACATGTTTTAGTGATAGCTTTTAATGAGTAACCATGGCTACCAATTATTGAGTGCCTATGTACAGCAAATGTTATAATGAAGACATGACATGTATTATCTAATTTAATCTTTACAACAAAGCCATGTAGTAGTAGTAGTGGTACTTTTCCCACTTACAGATGAGGAAATTAAAGCTCAGACAGAAACTTTCTCAAAGACATACAGCTAGTGAGGCGTGTAGCTGAGTTTGAGCTCAATTCTGACTCCAAAGTCTGTGCTCTTTCCTGTACATTACACAGATTGTTTTCCATCTTTGTTCATGTTCATTAGTATTTCCATACTTTACGAATAGACTTATGTAGAGATGTTGTTTTTGGTGTTATGGTCATAATAAGTGTGAATTACAAGCCTTCTTTTATAAGATTGTATATTCACTTGTTTCCATAGTTGTTTTTTTAAGACAGTTTTCCCTTTAATTTTCCATATGATGTATTTTTTTCAATTATTCTGAACCTGGTTTATTTGATTTCCAGTGTTTGATGGTCTAGGTGACCTTCTGATGCCAACCATGGCACCAACTGGGCAGCCTGCACCCATCTCAATGGTACCTCCTAGTCCTGTAGTGGCAGCAAGCAAACCTCTTGGGAGCGATCTTGACTCGTCTCTTGCCAGCTTAGTAGGCAGTGAGTCATATAATTTTATTTAACTGAATCATGTGTGATTTCCCCCGTCTTTTCCTATGTATTGTTTCTGGATTCACTTGTGGGTGAGTGTATTAAGGAGTGGGCAGAAATTCTTAGTGCTTTACCCAGTACAGCTCCTTGGAAGGTAAGCAGTCTCTATACCGTAGTCTTACAAGCAGTACCCAGGCCATAATTAATAATTAATCTAAATTATCCAAGGTATAGTTAGCATGTGCAAGTATGAAGTCAAGTGCGTTATGTATAATAAGTACTTAAGTTTCCATTTCATTTGGAAATGAGAACGCAGAATAACGTAAATGCAGTATGTTTACTAATTGAACATCCAAGTGCGTTTTAGTTATTCATTCAACAAATACTATTTATTGAATACTGGGCATTCTTCCAGGCTTGAGAGAGAAAATTAGTGATCAAAACAGGTATAAATTTCTGTTTTTATGGTGCTCTGAAAGGGAAAAGACAAACATTAAACATATTCAAATTGATAAATTCTATAGTGTGTTAGGTTATAAGTCCCATGGGGGAAAAACAGAGTGCCACAGAGTCGGGGTGAGAGTAGGCCTCACTGAGAATGTAAAATTTGAGCAAAGATTTGAAGGTAAAGGAATGAGCCATATGGATATCTGAAGGGGAACATGTGCAGGCTAAGGAGACAGCCAGTGCCAAGACATTGGGCAGAAGATTGCCTGGCATATTCAAGGAACATCAATCAAGGAAACTGTGGCTGGAGCTAGGTACATGAAAGAGAGAGTCTTAGGAGGTGAGGGCTGCTATGATAAAGACTGGCCTTTTATTTCAACTCTGAATCTGATTTTTTTTTATTAAGGTGAATGGGGTTAGCATTGCAAATACCTTTCATTTCACTTGAGGCTGTATCAAAAGTTTAGCATATCATTTATACACAATTTTTTTCTATCCATTACCCTATGGATATACTTTTGTTTTCCATTCAGCATCCTCAGTCTGGGCATCCATGAAAATGCTTTGATGACAGCCATAGAGAGATTATTTTAGTATTTCTTCCTGCTCTAAAATATTATCCCACTGATGGATAGTCTGCAGTGGTAACTGCTTTTGCTGGACACTATAATATACCGCCCAGGCCCTTCTTCAGAAATAGAGGATTTTTACCTCTAGCTTCTGAGAGTGCCCTCAGCACACAGCTCACAGATGCTTCCACCTTTTATATTTATCTCAGCTGAAGAAAGCTGACCAATAGCCAAACAATCTTGATAAAGAACAAATTTGAGGCACAGTTTTTAATATCAGAACTTATACAAAGCTATAGTAGTCAAGACAAATGGTACAGTATAGACATAGAAAAATAGACCAATAGCATAGAATGAAGAGCCCAGAAATAAACCTCACATACAATGTTAAATGATTTTCTAGGTTTGCAGGACCATCCAGAATGGGAAAAAAATATTCTGTTCAAAAAACGTGCAAGTCAAATGGATAGCCACATGCAGAAGACTGAAGTTGGGCCTCTTCTTTATACCATCCACAAAAATCAATTCAAAATGAATCAAATATAAGACCTAAATATAAGAGATAAAACTATAAAACTCTTAGAGGAAAAAAAAAATCTAGGCGTATTGACCTGGGGTTAGGCAGTGACTTCTTAGATATAATGCCAAAAATAGTCAATCAAATAAAAATAAATTAATAAGAATGCATCAAAGTTAAAAACTTTTGTTGTGAATGATACCATTAATAACCCACATAATGAGAGAAAATATTTCCAAGTTATATATCTTATATGGGCCTTGTATCCATAATATTAAAGAACTCTTACAATTCAGTAATAAAAAGACAAATAATTTTAAAATTGGCAAAGGATTTGAATAAATATTTCTTCAAAAATGATATACAGTGGCCCACAAGTACATGAATAGATGTTGAACATCAGGGAAATACAAATCAAAGCCACATTGACAGACCACTTCACACTCATTAGGAATGCTATTATCAAAAAGAGAGTAACAAGTGCTGGCGAGGATGTAGAGCAGTTAGAACTCTCAGCTGTTGCTGGTAGGGAAATAACATGATGCAGCCACTTTGGAAACAGTCTTGTAGTTCTTTAAAATAATTAATTCAAAATGGATCATAGATTAAATGTAGGAGCCAAAACTATAAAATTTTTAGAAGAAAATGTATGAATAAATCTTTATAACCTTGTTCTTAGATATGACACCAACAACACAAGCAACAACAGAAAAAAATAAATAGATAGGGCTACATGTGATGCTATTAAGAAAGTGAAAAACAGCCCTAGCCGGTTTGACTTGGTGGATAGAGCATCGGACTGCGGACTGAAGGGTCCCAGGCTCTATTCCAGTCAAGGGCACATGCCCAGGTTGTGGGCTCGATCCCCAGTGAGGGGTGTGCAGGAGGCAGCCAATCAGTGACTCTCATCATTAATGTTTCTATCTCTCCCTCTTCCTTCTTCTCTGAAACCAATAACAATATATTTAAAAAAAGAAAAAGTGAAAATCAACAGAATGGGAGAAAACATACATCTCATAAGGGACTTTTATTCAGAATGAATAAAGAATGCTACACCTCAATACTGTAAAGACAAGTAACCCAATTTAAAAATAGTCAAATGACTTAAACATTTCTCCAAAAAGTATATGTCCACTTTGTACATGAAAAGATGTTCAGCATCAGTCATCTGTGGAATGCATATCAATACCACAATGAGATATCACTTCACACCCATTAGAACGTCTATGATAAAAAAAGACATTATAACTAGTGTCTGTGAGGATGTGGGGAAATTGAAACTCTCTGACATTGCTGGTGAGAAGGCAACATTGGGCAGCTACGGTGGAAAGCAGTTCGGCAGTTTCTCGAAATGTTAAACCTCGAGTTGCCATTGGGCAGACAGTGCACCATATGACAGCTAGCAAGCTCCTCCCCCGGATCTCTGCTCAGCTCTGCCCAAGTCTCACCTTCTCCACAAGACCTGCCCTGAGCATCTGTTTAGTACTGCCTGCCCTCACTCTCATCCTATGCCGCCAGATCCTGCTCTTTCTTTTCATGTTTCCATAGGCTTTCCGTTTTACCTTCTAACCGCCTACATAATTTACTTTATTATTTTATATATGTTGTTTTATCATCCATCTCACCCCATTGGAATGTAAGTTCATCCAGGATTGGGATTTATTTTTTCCCTTTGCTAACATAACCCAAGCACTTAGAACAGTGCCTGGTGTATACGTAGGGGCTCAATAAATATTGGCTGACGTAGTAAATGGACTGAGATTAGAGCAGAACAATGAAGCTGGTTGTGTCGGGATCCTCAAGACTACCCTTCCATTCACTGATTCACTAGAAGGACTCAGGGGACTCAGCACATGTCTGTACTCACAGCTAAGATGTATTACAGCAGCTGGTGAGGATGCACAGCTGGATCATCGGGGAAAAGACACAGGCAGAATCTGGAGGAATCCATGCTCAGACTTCCTTATGCTCTCTCATTCCCAGGAGGGGAAGGCCATATAGAAATGTGGCCACGTGTGTGATGTATTTGCCCAAGGAAGCTCTTTAGAGACTCAGCACCCAGGATTTTTCTTGGATGCTGATCACGTGATAAAGTTTCAGTCTCGAAGAAGGAAAGCAGGTGTTCAGCATAAATCACGTTGTTTGTATGATTTAGACACAGCAAGCCACCCTTATCATGAGGCAAAGTTTTATCTCAGTGTAGAGAATAATTTACTAGCTAGGTTCCCAGATGCCAGCCACATAGACCTTTCTAAGATAGCAGTCTCCAGCCTCCCCTGTTTACTCTTTTTCTGAACACGAATTGACATTAAAATACGATCCTTAAGTATAATGTAAAGTAAAAGAAAATGTTAGATTTGTGAATGTTTCCTGACATAGTTTCTCCTTTGTATAACTGAATGTAGTCATTCCTAGGCAAAATATGGACTTTTCCTAGACCTCTGAGTCTTTGATCTTTTAAATGTCATATCATTTAAGCTGAGTATAGAGTTTTAAATTCTTTTTTTCTTTTATCCATTTATAGATCTTGGGATTTCTGGCACCACATCCAAAAAGTAAGTACTTTTTAAGCTATCTGATTTTGTTGAGACAATGTATTTGTACTTATTTGAGACTATCAAATGTTGTTTTCATTAAAGTAATTACTCATTCTCAGGCTAGGTAATTTTAGAATTGTTTTTTATTTTATTCTGGGTTTTTGTTTTTGTTGTTTTCTACTGGAACATCCAAACTGTTGGCTTTGACAATGAAAAGGAATAATATACTTTAGTCTCCAAGATTGTCATGAACTTTTATCCTATATAATAAAAGTGAAGTATAAAAATTGTCCTCTCGACCAGGAGTACGTCCGGGAGTTCGACCAGGGGGTGGGGCCAGCCAGGGGAAGGGAGGGAGGCCCTGGCTGACAGCCGGCAGTCACTAGGGACCCCACCAGTGTACAAATTTTGTGCACTGGGCTTCTAGTCTAGAAATACTGGGGAATTGTGGTTTGAATAATTTAATAGCTTTAAATTCTAGACTCATTACAGTATTTCTAATTAACATTGATTTTTAAGTCTCTCATGGGGGATCAATTTTAAGGAAGGATGGTAAGAATGATAAACAGTGTACCCTTTTTTAGATACATATTTCAACATCCGAAATTGGGATCCATTTTACCAATATATGGTATCTTACAGTCATTGTAATGCAGGTTGTAGTTATGATATAGTTGTGTGAAACCTTCTGTTGATCCAGAAAGGGACATCATGGATGCACCTCAAATTCAACAAAGTGTAGGTATATAGTATTTATGGTACAGTTATTTAGTATTTTTTATAACGAGTGAAGGATTCAGTTAAATTTGTGGCATATTTTTCTATTAGAAGTGATAGGGGGAGTGAGGGAAAAAGGAGACATGTAGTGCTTTCAACAATAAAGAATTTAAATTAACAAAAAAAGAAATAATAGAAAATTCCTGTTATCATTGAGGTCCAGACTCTAAATTATTTTTGTCAAATGCTTTAAAGCTTTCTTAGATACAATACGTTAAGCGTCTTCTGTAAGTTTTACTCTGTGTTCTTTATTATCACTGGACTCAAACAGACTGCTTCTACTCAAATAAAAGTATCTCAGGAATCACACATCATTCTTTTCTGATTAGTGTGTTTTACGTGTGGTTTGCATGCTTGATTTTAGGGGAGATCTTCAGTGGAATGCTGGAGAGAAAAAGTTGACTGGTGGTGCCAACTGGCAGCCGAAAGTGGCCCCAGCAACCTGGTCCACGGGAGTTCCATCAAGTGCACCTTTGGTACGTAGCCCCTGGGGGCTGGGGAAGTGGGGGAAATTTGCCAGCTCCTCAGTGTGTACAACACAGTGCATTTTGCTTAATTTTGCTACTGACACTGTACTTTTCCATGCACATCGAAGAAATATAAGCAGGATGCAATATTTACCAAACTGCAAATTTTATTGACTTTATACTTGATAAAGATTATGACCTATGTTTTAATTTTAATTATTTCAAAATAGTATATATGCTTCTTGAGATATTTGTTTTATATTTGTACAATTATGGAAATAATTTTTCAAAATCATTTAATAACATTGATCATTATTTATATTTTATCATATTTCTTGCCCAGATTTCTTGATTGTCTTAAGTAATGACAGCTTTTTTCTTACCAGAAAGATTGGGCAGTTTTCCACTGTGTAAGTGAGCTTTCATTTTAAATCACTATTAATTCTTCTCACCATTTCAAAAATTGAAACTACTAACACCATCTTTTCTATAAAATTTAAATAGGTTTTATTTCTGTATATTAAATTTCTATTAATATATTAATGCCACCATTCTTTCTATGAAATAGCATGTCACTGGTAATAAAGACTAATTATTATTTTATGAAATTTGCTACCATAAAAAAGACATTACCAAGGGTAGCAAAACTTACTGTTTTCCTATATACGCCCCATAATTAGCAAAAATAGGCTAGCTGCTATTTCCCAAGTTCACTCGTAATTTTTCACCTTTACTTACCACCTTCTTCTGTCTATATCACACCCATCTCAAAGGCTTTCTTGATGTCATACTTTCCTTATTGTCCTTATTGCCTGAATTAATTCTATCACCCACCAATCCCAGCCAAACAAACATGTATGGGAGTGATTAATATAAATAGAATATAAACATTTTAGATAGACTCTATTAAAACTATTGTGTTTCAGAAATTAATTTCAATATCTAAGTTTTGGAATTTAGAACATATTATCTTTTAAATAATTTTATAAATAGTAACATTTTTATATGTAAGCAGTTTTATAAATAAAAAGAAGTTCAAACCAATCTGAATAATGCCTTTTGAGTCAAAAGTCACCATTAAACAGAATAGTATTCACTGAATTACAATTCATACCATAGTTTCTACAGGAAAATACATTCTGTTCTGGAAACCCACTTCCTCTTATCTCCTCACCCCCGCCAGTGGTGGTAGATAGTGAGAGAGGAAATTCAAGGACTAATATTTTCTTTGGTGAGTTCAAAGTCTGAAAGAACTTAACTTTAAGTGATTTCCTAACTGAAACAATGAAAAAATTGCCTATTGTATCTAGGTATTTATTTCTTTAAATCTTTCTTTGCATTATTTAAAAACAATGCTTAAGAAGACCATTTTTATGTATTTAGCAATACAATAAAGAGTTCCATTTTAAATTTTACAAAGGATACTTAGTAGAAAACTAATTCTCTCTTTAAAACTGATGTATGACTAAGATGACCATTTCATTTATTGTTCAAACTAGGGCTCATTTATGGCTGAAAGGGAATGTAATTCTTACCCTGGGATCCCAGGCATTTATCTGTGGTTGGTTACTCAAATAGATGCTGAGACCAAAGGGGCTGCACTCCATTCTTCAATACAAAACATTTGAGAGTCACTGTCTTGTTTGGGGTACAGGGAAAGCGATTCAATAAATGCATAAAATCCTAATGAAAGAAAAAGCTTCTTTAGAACTGGTCTTGAATACTATCTAATCACATTTATTTCTCACAATTTATAGTTTCATTTCCAAATTAAAGGAACTAATTTTCCTATTCTGTTCTATGCAAAATTAAAGAGGCCTTGTGTGCTGTTCCGAGAAGTTAATACTTTAATAG
This sequence comes from Myotis davidii, assembly GCF_000327345.1. Taxonomy (NCBI): domain Eukaryota; kingdom Metazoa; phylum Chordata; class Mammalia; order Chiroptera; family Vespertilionidae; genus Myotis; species Myotis davidii. The sequence continues at coordinate 2,447,857 of NW_006297811.1, read as the reverse complement.
TGGTGCCCTTTACAGCAGGATCGAGTTGTTGTTTTTGTGTGTTTTTTTTCAAATACATTTTTATTGATTTTAGAGAGGCACAGAGAGGGACAGATAGAAAGATGAGAGAGAATCATTGATCGGCTGCCTCCTGCACACCCCATTGGGGTCCAAGTCCACAACCGGGGCATGTGTCTTGACCACGAATTGAACTGTGACCTCCTGGTTCATAGGTCGAAGCTCAACCATTAAGACACTCCAGCCCAGGCAGGATCAAGTTTTTAATTGTTTTTTAACAAGTTAATTCCAGGACAGTCAAGGTGATAGCAGTATCTAAGATGGAATGAGGGGACTGGAGAAAGCGTGGTGAGAGTACTAATATTTGGCAGATCAGCTGTAGGTTAAAAAAAAAAAGGGTTGAGAGCTTGAAGTGAGGGGGAAGGAAGACGAGAAGGAAAACTCTCTGGTAGAATCCACACAACTGTGGGTCCTTGTGAATGAAGCCACCAAGACAGTGGTTGCCCAAGTTTCTATATGGGACAGTTTGCTAAATAATGAGGCTATTAACCAAGAAGGGGAATAAGAGAGAAGGATGAGAGAGATAGAGAAAGAGAGAGACTGACTTTAAAAATACTAGTAATATTAGGTTGGAGACCTTCCCTGGCCATTACCTCCCCTGAGATCAAGATTTGAACCACACGGGTGGTGAATTCATCAAATACTTAACAACTGCTTCGCTTCTTCAGGGCACAGGGCTGCCACTGATCTGATTGGCAGGCACCATCCCTGAGACTGAGATTAATAGTCTCATTTTTATTTTAAACCCCAAAACTCCATATGCTTTTTTATGAAGCGGGAAGCTTTAAATTTTTAGTTAAGCTCCAGAAACTTAGCGACAGTATGTTTGAGCATAAAATAGCTGCAGCAGCTCTGGAAAGAGAAATGAGAGCAGAAATAATTTATTAGGAGGGCAGAGTTACCTGTAGTTTTATTTCCTTTGTTTATTCTCCTTAACACTCAGGCAACAATAGAAAGGCTCTCGTATGCAGAGTGATTTTATCTTTATTAACTCTCAGCCTTATTTGTAGTCTCTACACACGCACTACCGTGTACTACGGTCACTGCAAAGCTCTTGTTTCTTAACAAAGCTCTGGCTTTGCTTTTACCTCAGAAGTCACTCCAAGGGCCTCTGGCTTCCCTGCACCCTGTCCTCCCATTGTTCTGCTCCTTATGTTTAAGTTTCTTTTCCTGAGGACACCCAAGGCAAAGAGGAGAGACAGCCAAGCTTGCTTCAGAAGCAGCAAAGCAGTGTTTCCAAACTGTCCTGGTCTTCTGCAGGCCTTTACCTTTGATTAAGAAATTGAAGGGGCAGCAGAGAGGGTGCCTTTTAAAGTTTTTATCCGTAAACAAGAGCTAAGGTTGCTTTTCCAAATTTGTTTTGAATTTCCCTCAGTTGTGGCTTGGAGGTGCAGCTATAAAATTTTTCAGATCAGAGAACTGAAATGAGATCTAGAAGCCTTAACAGGACTTGACTGTTTGGAATCTGTCTGCTGGCCGGGCTCTGTCATCGTGGCCATCGAGAGCCCTGCATTTCCAGAGCCTCTTAGTCCTGCTTCCCAGTGCACAACAGGCCTCTCAAGTTTCCATCGTACAAAGTGAGAAGATGCTTGTAATTCAGAAGTATGTGCATTTTACAGGAAATCACAGAACCTGCCGTTGTCTCCCTAAAAACAACAAATGTTTATTTGTCTATAGATAAAATATTCAGTTGAGGTTGAAAAAGAAAACAATTTAAAACCTTAGGAAAAATAATATTTGGAGAGGAAATTTTTTAGTTAATCTACCATTTGAGCAAAATGACAAATTAAGACTCTCTTGACATTATTTGACCCAAGCTCATTTTGTTTTGATAACTAATAAAAACCTTTTTTTCTTTTATTTCCTTAAGTCCCAATGATATAATTCAAGTAAATAATACAATTATTATTTACAATTCTGATAAGTGACACCATTCCAATAAATTATATAATTCTGGGTCTGGTGAATAGCTTACCAAACCTCACCTGTTGAAATGATGAGTAAGGAGTGAATCTGAAATATAATACTTGTAGGGGGAGCAAAATAGCTTTCCCTCTCCCCTTCCAGTCCATGAACACAGCATACTTTCCATTTATCTAAGTCTTCTTTAATTTCTTTCTACAATGTTTTATAGTACTTCTCTTTGTAAATTTATTGCTTAGTACTTTATTATTTTTAATGCTACTCTAAATGAAATTGTTTTTGTAATTGTGTTTTTTATTGTTCATTGCTAGTGTACAGGGATCTGATTTTTGTATATTGATTTTATATCCTACAACTTTACTAAACTTATTAACTCTGATAGTTTTTTTGTGTATGGATTCCTTAGGACTTTCTATCTATAAAATCATGTCACCTACAAATAGAGAGAGTTTGATTTCTTTCTTTTTTCCTTTTTATTTATGTTTTATCCCATCCTCCCATCCCCTCCCCTTTGGCAACCATCAATTTATTCTCTATATCTGTGGGTCTGTTTCTTTTTTGTTCTGTTTATTCATTTGCTTTGTTTTTTTAGGTTCCACATATAAATGAAATGATAATTGTCTTTCTCTGTCTGACTTATTTCACTTAGCCTTCTAGGTTCACCCATGTTGCCACAAATGGCAAGATTTCATTCTAATTTATTGCTGAATAATATTTCATTATATCTATCTATATATCTATATCGATATCTATCTATCTATATCTATCTATCTATCCACTATCTATCATCTATCTATCTATCTATCTATCATCTATCTATCTATCATCTATCTATATATAGAGAGAGAGAGAGAGAGAGAGAGAGAGAGAGAGAGATAGATATATATAGATATGTGTGTGTGTGTGTGTGTGTGTGTATTTGTCTTTATCCATTTACTTGATGAACATCTAGTTTACTTCCATATCTTGGCTATAACTAGTAAATCTGCAGTGAACATGGGAGGCATATATCTTTGCAAAGCCCCCTGGTGGTCAGTGCATGTTATAGCGAGCGATTGAGCAGCCTTAGCATATTACCCTTTAATTGCTTGAAATTTTGGTTTCTTCAGATAAATACCCAGAAGTAGAATTGCTGACTCATGTGGAAGCTTTATTTTAAAATTTTAAAGGAGCCTCCATACTCTTTTCCACAGTTGTTGCACCAGTTTACAGTCTCACCAACAGTGCACAAGAGTTCCCTTTTCTTCACATCCTCACCCACACTTTTTGTTTGTTGATTTATTGATAGTAACCTTTCTGACAGGTGGGAGGTGATATCCCATTGTGGTTTTAATTTGCGCTTCCCTGATGATTAGTGATGTTGAGCATTTTTGCATATGTCTATTGACCATTTGTATGTCCTCTTTAGAGAAATGTCTATTCACATCTTTTGCCCTTTAATCATATGTATCGTTGGAAAATATGTTCTCCCATTCAGTACCTTGTCTCTTTGTTTTGTTGGTGGTTTCCTTCGCTGTGCAAAAACATTTTAGCTTGATGTAGTCACATTTGTTTTTCTTTTGTTCAAGGAGATATATCCAAAAAGATATTGCCAAGAGTAAAGTCAAGGAGTTTACTTTCTATATTTTCTTCTAGGAGTTTTATGATTTAAGGTCTTACACTTAAGGATTTAATCCATTCTGTGTTTGTTTTTGTATGTGGTATAATAAAGTAGTTCAATTTAATTTTTTGCATGTATCTGTCCAATTTTTCCAGCACCACTTGCTGAAGCGACTGTATATCCTTGCCTCCTTTGTCATAGGGACCATATAAGTATGTTTCTTCCATTCTTACCTGGTTGATATTTATTTCTTTTTCTTACCTAATTGCCCTGATTAGAACATCCAGTATATCTTTGTCTTATTATTAAGGAGAAAGCTTTTAGTCAATCAATATTAAGTACGATGCTAAGCATAGTTTCTTCTTAGGTGCCTTTTATCAGGTTGAGGAATTTTGCTTCTATTCCTAGTTTGTTGAGTGTTTTGTTGTGTCCATGAAAGGGTGTTGGATTTTGTCATACACCTTTTTTGCATCTCCTGAGATGATCATGTGGGATTTTTTTCTTAAATTATTAATATGACATATTACATTGATTGAACATATTTTGAATTCCTTGGCGAAACCTCGTGTGGCCATGGTGTATGATATGTTGCTGGATTCAGTACGCTAGTATTTTGTTGAGAATTTTTACATCAGTATTCCATAAAATATAATGATCTGTAGTTTCCTTTTTCTATGATGTTCTTGTCTGGCTTAGGTGTCAGGGTAATAATTGGCATCAAAGAATGATTAAGAAATATTCTTTTTTAGAGAGAGAGCTTGATAAGGATTACTATCAATTCGGCTTCATACATTTAAACACATTCACCAGTGAAGCTATCTGGTTCTGGGCTTTTCTGTGGTGAAAGTTTTTGATTACTGACTCAGTCTCCTCACTTACCATACATCTATTTAAACTTTCTATTTCTTCTTGTAGGTTGTGTATTTATATGAATTTTATAATCTTATCTAGGTTATCTAATGTTTTAGTATATAATTTATCATAATATTTCTTTACAATCATTTTTATTTCTGCAAGGTTGGTAGTAATGTCTCCACTTCCATTCCTCATTCTGATTAATAAGTTTTGCTCTTTTTTTCTTGGTTTGTCTACTGCAAGTTCGTCTGTTTCATTGTTCTTTTCAAAGACTCAACTTTGATTTCTTCTCTTTTCTACTTTGTTTTTCTATTCTCTATTTCATTTATTTCTTGTCTAATATTTATTATTTACTTCCTTTGCTTACTTTCGATTTAGTTTGTTAAGATTGAAGTTTAAGTAATTGATTTGAGATCTCTCTCCTGCATATGAACTATAAATTCCTATGTGTATACCTCACAATTTTTTGTTGAAACCTGGGAATTTTGAATATTATAATGTGGCAACTCAAAATCAAATTCTACCCCTTCCCCAAAGGTTTGTTGTTGCTACTTCTTTAGTTGTTTTTTGTTTAGTGACCATTCTGAATTAATTCTGTAGTCTGTGTTCTTTGTCAAGTGTGACCATTGAAGTCTCTGTTTCTTTATTTAATGTAGGTCAGTTGATAATTATATAAAACTCCCAGAATATAAAATATCTCCTAGCTTTTATAGAGGAGCTCTGAGTGTGTGTTGCAGCATGTCTTCAAACTCCACCAGGCAGTTTGCAACTCTACCTTAGCAATCACCTACTGCTTGCTGAAAGCATCAAGGTGAGCCAGAGGACTTCTCAAGCCTTTCCTGGGCATGCACATGGCCTTCTAAATTTCCAGGAGTGTGCCTAAGTTCTTCATAGTCTAAATCCCCAAAGCATCTCATTCTCCAGCCTTTCCTCCCAAGCTTTCTGCTTAGTCTACTATTTGCCCTGACTGTTATCTGTTGCCTCAGACAGCAACATCTGAACTATTTGCCTGTAAGTATTTTCCACAAGTGACTTAAGTTAGCAGCTTTAACACTAAGTGTGTTCCCAGTTTGGCAAGACAAAGACAAACTTTTGAGCCAGTCTTTCCAGGGATCCACCCAGACAAGACAAAGCAAATAATTAAATATATTCTGCTTCCCTTTGGTAATATTACTGGGAATGTGTGCTGTTATTTTCAAGACTGCAGCTTAAGTAGAAAACAGTGGATGGAACTAGAATAAGTTAAAATGCCTCAGAGTTCACTATTCTTATTAAGATTCAACTGATATTCCTGAATAACTACCTTCTAGGTTGCTGTAAACTGTTATTTAGTTTCCAGAGTTCCAAATAGTTGATTATGACTTTTTGCTTGTTTAGCCATTATTTTTTTTTCGGGGGGGGGGGGTGGCTTTTAAAGTTCCTTACTTCACCATTTTTGCTGACATCACTGTAATATTTCCTTTTTTAATTAGAATTTTGCTCTAATAGTTAACTTTAAATTTAAGGCATTGAAGTATGGTTGATTTTAAACATAAGGGAAATATTGGAGGGTTTGGGTGTATGACTGAAAACTACCAGACCTGTATCTGAAATGGGATGTGTGTGCAGTCTTTTAAGTGCTTCTTAAAACTAAGAATTTTGGCAATTGTGCAAATGTACAACACCCAAGTCAGAGAAGAATAAATATAATACAAAAAAGAATAATTTAAAAATGGGGAGCCCTGGTTAGGTGGCTCAGTTGGTTGGAGCATCAACCCATACACCAAAAGGTTGCGGGTTCAGTTTCTGGTCAGGGCACATACTTAGATTGTGGGTTTGATGCCCAATAAGGGCACATGTGAGAGGCAACTGGTTTGTGTTTCTCTCCTACATTGA
>NW_006297811.1:2418337-2441416 GCF_000327345.1 Myotis davidii | reverse complement strand
CCCTCCCTCCCTCCTCTACTCCCTCCTTCCCTCTCCCTCTCCTCCCTTCTTCTTTTTCTAAACTCAAAACATATATATATATATGCTGCCTTTATAATTATTCAAAGTGTGTGTATATATTTTTGGGAAAGTGTGTATCCTTAGGTGAGAAAAGGAAAAGTTTAGATAAATTTGACTCATTTTTCATGAGGGTGGAAGAGAGAGATATAAGGAGGTAGAGAGGAAACCCAATATAACTCATCAGCTAGCCAACGAGCTCAAATAGCACTACAACAGTGAACATCAATTTGGTAAGTATATTCATATAATTGTCATGGTGCTAGACCCATTTTTTAAAATTTGAAATTAAAATTTGAAAATTCTTTGCATATCTACATATACCTAAGGGATATGCATTTTAAAATTGTATTGTCATTTTAAACAAAATTATGTTGGTTCTTTTTTTTTGTCTTGTTATTTTGTGTGTATGTTTGTCTTGTGGTTTTTATGGTAGCAAGGAGCTGTACCTCCAACCAGTTCAGTCCCTCCTGGTGCTGGGGCTCCAACTGTTGGACAACCAGGAGCAGGGTTTGGAATGGTGAGTGACAACCTGCACTAAAAAGTGTAATTGACATTTCTAAGGCCATTGCCAAATTGCCCGATCCCAGATTAAAAAATGTAATTCTTCCCAAAATGCAGTAAGGTAAAACTTAAAAAGTTACCTCGTTTGCTTTAGATATTAGTAGTCTACACATGACATGATAAAGTCACATACAAAATAGTTAAAATTATTTCTATCAAAATAATTTCTATAGTATACTGTTATGTTATTTTTGGAGTAATATTTATCAAACATTCTTAGCTCAATCATCAAAATCTATTCTTAATCCCTATACTAGGACTTTTCACTTACCACTTTCATCACTAGCAAATTTTAGGGCCATCATCCATAAGGAAACAAGGTTTTATCTCTTTAAGAATTATGCTTACAGAAAGCAAATAAACAGCAACAAAGCCTGGTTGGGATGAGGATGCTATGTGGCCAGCCTTGCGTCTGTGCCTCAGTGATTCTCTGTCATCCTCCAGCGTCAAAGCACAAATTATACTTTCTCCTGGTCCTGGAGTCCTCAGGATTTTCAGGAGCATATTAAAGACATAAATGCTAGGACCTTGCTATAGTGGATTCCACTCATGCTGTGAACCACTGTTCCTTTTCAGCCTCCGGCTGGGACGGGCATGCCCATGATGCCGCAGCAGCCAGTCATGTTTGCACAGCCCATGATGAGGCCACCCTTTGGAGCTGCAGCTGTACCCGGCACCCAGGTCCGTGTAAATGTCCACAGAATAAGGACATTCATTGCTAAGTATTAAACTGCCGTGTGGAAAACTGTTGACATGTGTTTACCTAATGTCCTATCTGTTGCTTCAGAAGTAAAGGGAACATGGAAGACAAACTAGCAATACTGAGAGGTTTAGAGGAAAATGATAGAAATAACTACCTGTCTTAAAGTCCCACCATTCCTCTCCTACTTCATTCAGAGTGGTTCCTGAGGACAACTAGGCATTGAAAGTATGTATTTATTCCAGAAAAAGGAGTACTTCTGATCCACAGTTTTATTATGTGTTTCCAGAGTTAGCCAAACTCAAGGTTAGGAACACAGTCCTCCAGACTACCAAGTTTGCCCAAGACTTGTAACACTAACTTCAATGAGTTTGCCAAACTGTAACGTCTAAGTGAGCAGTCCCCATAAGACTACCCTCACTTCAGACACAAGTTTGGGAGTCCCGTGGATCACGTTCACTTCAGATCAGCTGCCTACAAATTTGAGGGTTCCCAGGACCACCCTCAGATTAGATAATTTCCTAGTATGACTCAGAGAACTCAGGAAAGCACTAAATTTAAAATTACAGTTTTATTATAGTGAAAGGATACAGATTAAATCCAGCCAAAAGAAGAGATACAGAGGGTGAATTCTGGGCGGGTTCCAAGCATGAAGCTTCTTTGTCCTCAGGGATGGGTTTACCCACCTGGCATCAGTGTGTGACAATACTCATGCAGTATTGCCAATCCAGGAAGCTACGTGTGCAGAGTTTTTATTGAAGTTCCATTATATAGGAAAGATTAATAGAATTATTGCCAATGTGGTTGAACTTAATCTATCCCCCCCTCTCCTCCCTAAAATTCAGAGCAATATCTAGTGACCCAACTCTCGAATCACACGGTTGGTTTTTTCTGTCATGGCTAGCCCCCACTTTGAGCTATCTTGTTAGCATAAACTTTCAGGTGTACTTTCAAAAATCCAACCTTACTAACAAAGTCACTTGGGAAATTGCAAAGGTTTAGAGGGTACCCAGGAGAAAAGGCAAACCTCTCCTTAGGTGAGGCCCAGTTTCTTACTAAACATTGTGCTACCTTCATTATCGTAGGTGCTAAAATATGTGCACTTTGTAGAACTGCTTTTGCTGCTAGTAGTGATAGTCATGCTGATGAGTCACCCTTTCTTGAGTTCTCTTAAAAATTGCCTGGTGGAGGTGTAGTATGTAGAACCAAGGAGGTTTGCACCATGAGAAACCTACTTAGATATAGTCAGAACACCAAGATATAACTTTGCTACCACCATGCTGAGAAAACTAAAGCAAATAAGTCAAATACCTTTTAACAATGTCAGTGAACGTTTTTGCTTCTATATTTTTAACTTACCAATGGGTATTTATATTGCCTTATCCATAGGATTCCTTCTGTGAACTTTCTGAATGTACATTAATCCCCTTTGTTCCTTGAATCATCTGTAAATCCCTTTTCTACCTGTTCCCAAAATGTACTTTTAACTTTTTTAGTTTAATCCCTCAAAAGCCACAGTGACCAGGAGAGAGAATGGTGTTAGGTGTTCAAAGAGATAAATTTAAAATGTGAGGAACCCTGGCCTTCAATGCCGTAACCAAAGCATTGTCTGCATGAGAAATGTTCTAGTCTGATCTGAGATTATGAACCCTTCCTAGAATTGCTTTATTGGGGAGAGTGAGGAAAGTTTGGTGGATAATAGTAAGGCTAAATTTAGTCTAGATATTTTTAATTTCTAAGAAGGATCTCATTTATCAGGTGTGTTACCTTGATGGTTGAATATATCCATGACTATTTACCACCTTTTTGAAAAAAGGAAAATGTTTTTATTTTTATGAACTTGGTGTGCTGGAACTTTACAAATAAATTAATTATTATTTATTATTTCAGGTAGTTGGATTTTTAGCATAATGCCAGTGTTACATAGTATCAATTTGTTTACTTAATTCAAAGAATAAACTTGAGAAGTATAGATTGTATGATGAAAACGATGTTTTAATCATTTAACCAAATTTATAGTAATTTAGGAAATGGCATGTCATACTTATACAATTTTTAGATGTATATCTTATATCAGAGATGAAGCACAGCTGTTTATACTAGATAATAAACATGACTTGTTGCTTCAGAGAACAGATCGGCTTTTTATTACTGATGGGATGCCTGGACAATCCCATTATCCCTTGGTTGGTATTATGATGTTGTTATCATCTCACCTAATTATTAATTATGAATCAGTCCTTGAGTTTCTTATCTTCCAAACAACTCCAATCCTTATACTCATTTTTGTCTTGATCTTCCTATGAAGTATGAATCAAGTTTTTTAAATGGAAATTTGACTGACAGATTCTGCAGTCAGTCAATAGTTTCTGGACATAGGAACACTTCTGAAAATGCTTGGAGCTGTTTACTGAACCAATAAAAACATACATCCCTGCCCTGCAATCCCATATTTCTGAGGTTTCTATCATATGAGCATTGAAGATTAATTAGGCTCAAAGGTTACTATTCTACATAGTTGACATAACCAAATCAAGGCCTTGTACCCTAACATTCCTGCAGAAGCCTGATCCCAGAACCTATTTCTGTCACACAATTAAATAATTTAGGTGTCAAACAGATACCAGGTAAAGTAATTCTTTGCTGCTTTTCCTGCAGGTTCAGTATGATTATTTCCTATAGTGCTGAATAATTAGTCTTTTCTGCAAGTTGGACAGGCAATGTTGGAATTTAGTGACATTTATAACCAGGAAACTGTTTGCTCATCTGAGACAGACAGTGCCCAAACTGGACTGGTTTTCACTTAAAATACTTTATATGAAATCCTAGTATATTTAGCTAATAATTTTAAGTAATTTCTTATGTGGCTTTCTGCAAACTATTACTCTTCAATGTTTCCTTCAAACTCACTCTCCCTATAAAAGAAGTCCTTGAAATTTTCTTCATTAGTTTAGTGGTACTAATAACCCAAAGTCAAAATGCTTTTGTACAGAGAAATTGATTATTTTGTTTTGCTCACTGTATATTCATAATATCTTTATGTGACTAGTCTTTCACACCTTCTCTAACTCATATCCATATTGTTCTACCAGAGTCCTCCAATTTTTCTTTGGCTGCATCTGATATGAAAGAATTTCAAAAAAGCCAAATGTCATCTGAAGTGCATTTTACAAGTGCAAAATTAAGCACAACACTGTGACTAAGTAGAACAAGGTCGATGTTGTAAACCCTTAGCCATCTAATCTTCTGCGTGTGTGTTTTCTGTGGTGCGTGCTCGGCCTAATGCTTATCTATCTTTCTTGTTTGCTTTCTATTTCTTCTCTCTGGGGCTGGCTTTTCCCCATTAGCTTTCTCCAAGCCCTACACCTGCCACTCAGAGTCCCAAGAAACCTCCAGCAAAGGACCCATTAGCGGATCTTAACATCAAGGATTTCTTGTAAACAATTTAAGGTATCTAATATTGAGCTTTTCCTGTGGGCTTGCAATATTTACCTGTGCAATGCTTAGCTATTTCAGGTATGATATTTGTACTTCTGTGTTTTTAATACATGTATATGATAATGATAATTTGAGTATTTATATTTTAAGCCAATGTTAAAAGCTATTAATGAGTTATCAATGATTTTTTTTAAAATCTTACTTAATTTATAAAACTAAGAGAAAGACAGATCTTCAAATTGTCCTTAGACCGGAAGGCATAGATATTATACTGATAAAGCAGAGAGTTGTTCAAGCTACGTGGTAAATTGTGGCTGAAATTTATATAGAAGTAACACGATATTGTATTTAGAAATCACCTAAGAATATACTTGACTACATACTGTATTTTTATCTTCTTCAGCCTTTCTTGGCCTCATCAAGTAAAACTTAGATTATTACCCTTTGCTTTTCTACATTCGAGTAGAATTTTTAAATTTTAACATTCTACTTTTAAATTCCTAACCTAATACGAAGTGATTAATAGTGAATTTATTATGATGAAGGAAAAGTTGACTGTTCACCCCAGCACCTTACACAGTGGGGAGGTTCTCAACAAATACTTGCTGAGTGGGATGAGCAGTAATAATGCTGCTTTTCATTATTTTCAGTACTTTCCATACCCCTCTCAGTCATTATCTTCTTTGATCTTCTCTGTAGGAGATCAAACCCAGTGAGATAAACTAGCCAGATAGTCTCATTTCACAGCTAAAGAAACTGACACTTGGCATCAGGTGATTACCCAAGGTCACACTGGATTAGCAGAGTGTTGAACTTTTGGACCACTACCCAGTGTTATTTTCATTATGCATTTATATCTGTATATTTTTAAACTTTATCTAATGCCCACTAAGATTTTTTAAATTACTGCTTTATTTCTTTTCTTATACAAAGTTAATAGTTTAAAACTTTGAGATCTCAGCCAAGTAATTTCTCTTGTGCCTTTTATATTCCACTTTGGGTGGGACTGGGCTGATGGAGGCATACGTAAGGGGTCCTCAAACTTTTTAAACAGGGGGTCAGTTCACTGTCCCTCATTGGAGGGCTGGACTATAGTTTTAAAAAAAAACTGTGAACAAATTCCTATGCACACTGCACATATCTTATTTTGAAGTAAAAAAACAAAACGGGAACAAATACAATATTTGTATTTGCATGTGGCCCGCAGGCGTAGACCCTGGGTAAGACAATGAGCAATTGAAATTCCAGGAGTGCCCAAGGACATTGCACAGAGCAGCCTTTTGTTTCTGCCTGTTATTCAGTGAATATTGCTCTTATATGTCAAGAATGCTGTTAAATACCCAAAACAGAGATCCTTGAAACAGTCCCTCAGGGATTCACAGTCAAGAGGAAGACACACACTGACTGTTTTGTGAAGAGTTACCCACAGGGCCAAGCTTTAAAGACCCAGGCAAGGTTTCATGGCAAAGATGACTGGTGAAGTGTGGGTGGGAGTAGAGTAAATGAAGGCATTGAGTCACCAAGAATATCTCCTTTCTCTTCTATTCTGTCACTTGTTTAACCGTTGGATGACACATTGAGCACCATAACTAAAAATAAATTAATAGTAACAACAACAACAATAATAATAATAGAAATCCCTGCCATTCCCTTTTTTTCACTGCTCTTTTCTAAACGTTAGCTGTTCTTAATTGAGACTGAATGTCTTACTATTAAGATTTTTAAGTATCCAAATTCCAAAATTCTGCTGATATAATTTTTTTCTAACACAAAACTATACATTAAAATGTGTGGGCTTTTTTATTTCCTGGCTGAGATTTTAAGCTCAGTTTAGAGAATGGCTAAAGGTATATGAAGGTGAATCTTGTAATATAGAAACGTTTTGCATCAAGATTTTTTATACTACCTATGAAGTAAAATTGCAAGGGAGATAAATAAAATGCTTGAAGAGTATGTAATACTGGTTTTTAATTCAAGTGCTTTTTATCTTTACAGCTGCAATTTTTGTGACTGAATAGGAAAAAAAAATAATGAGTTTGGAGACCAGATAAGATTGATGCTCAGACTTACAAAGTGAGCCACCAGTACCAAACCCAATGCTTACTCGTAACTCCTCTCCTGAAACGTGTAGCACAGCTGTGAAAGTGAACCTTAGGAATGTGTACTCCCTTAGCTGTCCCCCCGACTCTCAGACTCGTAGTGTTTCTGGGTCATTTGTGTGTTGTATGACGTAAACAATGAGTGGATGTTTCTCATGCCCTAGTGCTTTTCTGACCTCGCCCGTGGACGGATGATGCAACTGTTGTGTGGTGAGCCATTTGGAAAGATGTGTCTGTGTTTTCGAAGGTTTCAATGTATATATAACTTTTGGACAAACCTAAACTCTCCATAAATTCTCTTTTCTTCTGCATCTCTGTTACAGGAATAGTGTGATCATATCAAATAGTAAGGAAAACACTTAAATATACAAAACTTCTTTTGGTGTGGAATACATTTTTCCAATCACAGGAACTTCAACTGTTGTGAGAAATGTTTATTTTTGTGGCACTGTATATGTTAAGAAATTTTATTTTAAAAAATATAAAGGTTAATGTCCATAATAAATATTTCTCCTTGAAGCTACCTTATCAAGAATGAAAAAAAATGTGAGAATTCCCTATTTAATCACTGCTATATTAAAATCTATATTTTAATTATATTTGACAGGTTTTGCATCTAAATTGGCCTATTTATTCATTCTTGATTAAATGCACTGAAAAGTCAAGGGTCTGTTTCTATCATGTCCATACAAGTGCAATTGGAGATGTGCTATTCAAGTGATATTATGAAGGCACCCCAAAGTGTATCTGTAATTGAAAAATTGCTGCAAATATTTGACTTTATTGTGAATTTTATGTATACCTGTTAATTTAGTATTTCTCTATGTGTTCTGTAGACAAGTGTTCTTCCATCCCTCAACCCAGCTCAAAGTAGGTTCTGTTGTACCATTGTGATTAGAATTTAAACTGATTCAGAAAATTGTATCCTTTACTGTACATACTGTATTCGTTACTTTTTAATTTGTTGTCACACTGTCTGTGCTGATGGCTTGGCTTAAGATTTCAATGCATAAATGAGGTCACTGTTGATCAGTGTTGCTAGTGGCTTGGCAGCTCTTTGTAAAAGCATATTGGGTTGGAAAGGTGTTTGCCTATTTTTCAAATTATTTAATAGATGTATGGTACCATTTTAAAGTGGTTGTATCTGAATTTATTGTGGGGATAACATACACTGTAATGGGGAAAAATTACCTAAAACCAATTTCAAAATGGCTTTCTTTGTATTTCAGTTTAAAAACCCAATGCATGTATGCCCTCTGAGATGCAATAAACATCTTGAACAAAGAAAATGCAAACATAATCTTTTTCTCACTCTTTTTTTTAGGGGTAGAAAAAGTCTGTTTCCAATGACACACACATACAAAATATTAAAAATTTTAAAACATTCAGGTTGAGAAATGCTGTCCATGTGAATATAGTTTTGATAATTTTACAATAAATTAAAAATAAGGGGGAAAAGAACAATTTTAATTGGCTGCCATTAAATTTGGGACTCTGGCTGCTGCCCCCTAACCTGAAATTCCATATTCCAAAACAGAAGAGGATGAACTTTTCTTTTAAAATAGGCAATTAAATCCATAATGGTTTTGTGAGAATTCCCCATAGAAATTGGAGAATAATGTGACTTTACTCACATACCTGCATGCATCGTCACTCAGATACAAACTATAGATTAGCCTGTTTTAACAAAATTGGGTGGCTTTATGCCTACAATTAGGTGTTCTAAGTAGTTTTTTCAAAAAGTAGTCCAATCTCAATGGAAATATTTCTCAAATGGAAGCATACCCTTATTTCTAAAACTAACTTGCCCTTTGTTACCTAGTTTTGTGTCTTGGGAAGTGAGTTGCAGAGCTAGTATCTGATGATATAATATACTTTTTATAGGTTACATTTGATCCTATCTTTCCTTGTGAGCATATTGTAATAGAAATGTTGTGTTAGGTTGTAAATCATTTTAAGTTTAATATTGATTTTTTAAAAAGAAGCATTGGACAAGAGTCCTCCATTGGTGAGTGTCATGGTGTCCTTGTAGGGGAATTGTCTATCAGCTGAGATGCTGGGTGAGGTCCTCTGGGCACTCAAAAACTTAAACTTTCTGGATAATTTTCAGCTCAGGTGCAACTTACTTATGGTGTCCCTGCATACGGTCAATGTGCCTTTCTAGCCTCACCTCTGTTTCAACTCCACCCTGTGCATGTGTGCACACAAGTGCCCAAGCACACTGTTCTGTGTGTGACCACACCACCACTCATGCCAGGGGACACCAAGCACTATGCTGGCCCACACAGGGCCCTCTGCTGAAATTACCTCACCAACCCCACCAGTGCAGCTGAATTCCTCTTGTCCATCATGACTCCTCACCCTGTTCTTCTCAGAGCACAATTTTTAACAGCCTTTATGGCATTTAACATATCTATATATATAAAAGCATAATATGCAAATCAACCAGACGACGGAACGACTGGTTGGCTATGACACGCACTGACCACCAGGGAGCAGATGCTCAACACAGGAGCTGCCCCCAGTTTGCAGGCCCCAATTGCCCAATGGGGAACCAGGAACTGGGGGTGGGTAGCGGCGGACATGGGTGGTGCTGGGGCTCCAATCGCCCACCCCCTGGTCGCTCCACACACAGAGGGCAACCAGCAGTGGGGGACAGGGCTGGCTGCCGGCAGCCAGGGAAGATCAGCCCTGACCGCAGGCCAGGCCCAGGGACCCTACCCTGCATGAATTTTGTGTGCTGAGCCTCTAGTTGTGTTATAATCAGCTGTGAAGATGGCCTCTGCTTTGGCTGACTGTGAGCCTCAAAGATAGGAAATGTCTCCCCCGTTCATCTCCTCAGCAATGAGCACCTGAGTAAGTGCCAGGTAAGTGTCTGAAGCATGAACACAATATGTTAGTTCTTAAAGGTCTCTTCACCTGATACTGCTGGGCTACTATCATATTTCTGATTACTGAAGAATAACCTGCATAGTGCTTTTATTGTCAAACTGGAGGCCCAGTGCACAAATTCATGCACGGGTGGGGTCCAGCCGGCCCAGCCCTAATCGGGGCAAATTGGGGTTGGGCCAGCTGGGGGGAGGGGCTATGGGTGATTGTCTGGAGGGCCCTGTCCCCCAATTGGAGATGGGGTGCCGATTGGGGGCGGGCCAGCTGTGGACAGTGGGCTGACCGGCCCTGTCCCCAAATGGGGTAGGGGGGCTGATAGTGGCAGCAGCCTGGGGGAGGGGCTATGGGTGGTTGGCTGGCCAGCCCTGCCCTTGATCAGGGTGGGGGGGCAATCTAGGGTGAAGCCGGGCAGGGGGAGGGGCTTCAGGAAGTTGGCTGGCTGGCCCTACCCCCTATTGGGTTGGGGGGGCAATCAGGGGCAGGCAGGCCCTGGAGGAGGGGATGCAGGAGGTTGGCCAGCTGGCCCCACCCCCTGATCAGGCCAGTTTGCTCCGCAGTGGGCGTCATAGTGACCAGTCATTCCGGTCATTACGTTCCGGCATTCTGGTCACTGGCTTTTTACATACATATAGATCAGCTGTTCTCAACCTGTGGTTTGCGACCCCTTTAGGGGTCAAACAACCCTTTCACAGAGGTCGCCTAAGACCATCGGAAAACACATATTGAATATATAATTACACATTGTTTTTGTGATTAATAACTATGCTTTAATTATGTTCAATTTGTAACAATGAAAATACATCCTGCATATCAGATATTTACATTACGATTTATAACAGTAGCAAAATTACAGTTATGAAGTAGCAACGAAAATAATTTTATGGTTGGGGGTCACCACAACATGAGGAACTGTATTGAAGGGTCGCAGCATTAGGAAGGTTGAGAACCACTGATATAGATGGTATTAGAGTTTTAATAATTCTTTTTCAGCTTACTGTAATAAAAGAACTAACACCAATTAAAACCCATCTTGCCTTGGCCGGTTTGGCTCAGCAGTTAGAGCATCAGCCCAGGCGCCTACGGGTCGCAGGTTCTATTCCCAGTCAAGGGCACATACCTTGGTTGCAGGTTCAATGTGGCCAGGTCAGGGCATGTGCAAAAGGCAACCAATCAGTGTGTCTCTCTCACATAGAAGTGCATGTCTCTCTCTCTCTCTCCTCCCTCCCCTTCCACTCTATAAAATCCATGGGAAAATCCCCAGGTGAGGATTTTTTTAAAAACACACCATCTTAAGTTAAAGATTTGAATCACTTTCTATATGGCATAATGATTGCAAGTGGTTCTCAGTGTCTCCTTTGATCTCTGGCTTTCATGTTATTTATTGTACTTTTAAAAAGTGAAGAAAGGCAAAAGATTTTTTGGGACATACACAATCGTCACTAGCTATTAGGACATATAATGAACAAAGCTTTCGGCCAGCAGTCTCCCTTTAGGAATCTTTGGGAGAAATGCTAAGACAAGTGTATAAAATAAAAATGTGAGGGCATTGAAAAAAAAATACTGAAAAGAATCCCACCTATGCATTTAATAGTTTTGTCACCATTTTCCTCACCAACAAACTGGAAGGAGTTTACAAGAAAAAACATGAAGGCAGGTAAAACTGAGAAAACATTTAACCTGGAAGAAAAAGAAAAATATTGTGCGCAGAGGGAGAACTGTGTGAGGTGAGGTGGAAGAATAATCAGTTTAGGAAAGATAGGTTATGATAGTGGTTCCCAAACCTGGGTGATCGTTGTACGTACTTGGAGAGCTTTATCAAATATAGACGTCTGTGCTTCACACTGAGAGACTGCAGGGAAGATTTTGGTGAGGCCCTGGAAACGGGCTTTCTGAAATAATTCCCTAGGTTATTTCAATGAGCAGCCAAATTCAGAAACTACTAGGCTAAGGGAAACCACTGAAATACCATAAATCCAGTGGACTCTGAATATGTAGCTCTATTGGAAAGTCACAGATGATTCCAGCAAAAGAGAACATTTCCAAATTCTTTAAAATAGGAAAGCCACAAAGAGTATTTTGTTTGACCTAGCCTAAAAATTGACACATTTAGTTGCAGGTTATAAAAAGGTGGTCCGTGTAGCATAATGGTACACTAGTTTTCACCGAAACCCAAGCTTTCATCTGGGAGTATGTGCACGAGAGACATGCTGCTATATGCGGGCTGACAGTTGCCCAGGACATCCGATTAGGGAACCACATCAGTCACGGACCATCCACATGAAGTGGCACCACTGCCCATTTGGTGGGTACAATAGTGTCACTTACTTTCCCAGGCCACAAAGAACGCCTTTTAAAGTAAATGTTTCAAGTACAGTGGCAAAAGACTAAATCCAGTTGTCTCAAAAATAACACACTTTTATTTTCAGGCAATTGCTTGATAAAGTGGTACTTTTGTTTGGCAGTAGGATCTTTGCACCAAGCCAATCCTGATTTTTAAAAGAAAAAAAACAAACAGCACTTGTGTAGGCATTGCAAAGAAATGTTTTTGAAGAATTTAAAAGTTGTATCTTCTAAGTTGTTGGCTGCAAATTTGTCTAACAACTGATCCATTGAAAGTAGTTTTAAGGAAAAAAATTCTCACATCCTCTCAGAACTCTCTACTGTGTATTAGTATGTTCTTTTCTCTTATAGCCTGAGATTTGTGGTGTTTTACGATCTGGTTTCTGGGTCAGTAGCACTAGTTTAAATTCTAAGGAAAACAAAACTGTAAAGTTTTGACTCCTGTCAATTAATGGGAAGGGGAAGACGGTAAGGGGCAGGTGCATGAAGCAGGAAGGGGCTTCTCCTTATCTGCCAGGGGCCTCAGTACTCTAGGGATTGTTCTTGGGAAGTCCCTGAATTGTTCATCCAGCTGAGAAGAGATAAACTCCTTAATGGGCAGTTCTTAGAAGAGCATTGCATTGTTTGCTAGCTAAAGGCCTGTAGCTGGAAGTTTAGGAGTAACCTATCGGTGGAGAGGGGAAAATGACTGTTTTGAGAAAACAATAGTTGTATCACCCCAATCCTCCCAAGAGGGCCAGCAGCATACACACTCACACATATTCACACTCACACATATTCACACTCACACTAGTTCTGGGATAAATGATTGCTGACCTCTGCTCTTAGGATATTCTAGTCTTTCTTTCAATTATATTAAGTAATTTCTGTAAGCTTAGAAAACTAATTGCAAGTGTCAGGATATTTTATTTGGTGAACATTTACTTTATACAGGGAAGTCTGCTCTGGTTAGACAATTAAAGGTCTTTTATTCCACATCCAGAATTTTTTCCATTATATCAGAGTTGGTGTATCTATAAACCACAATGCTAAGTGCAGCTGTATAGCCAATTCTAAACTTTCAATAACACACATTAATATTCAGTATTTTGGGGATTTCATAAAATATTGAGGAAAGAATTTTTTTTCTTTACTTTTGAGGTTAGAATTACATTTGAGTATAAAAGCAAGTCAATTCTGTAGACCACTGATGTTTCCCTTTTTTATTCATTTTTTAAAAATTATTTTTATCATTTCTTTTAAACAACTTTTTAAAATATAGGTTAAGCTTTTTTATGAAAATCTTTCTATAATGTGCTGCCCTCCAAAACTCATACTGGACAGAACTAGATGTTATACTGATTACACAGTCATTATAAGCATAACATATTGGTATGCTTTCATATGTCTATAGAGAAGAATAAGGAATGGATAGGCTGAGCAAAAGCCTAGAACTTTTCAAAATCATCTGTATTCAGTTATATGAAGAGATTCCAAAGTATTTCCCTTATCTATGCCACATGTGTCAAAGTATACACACTTCTCAGGCTATGAATACATACACAGAGAATTTTAATAACACAAGTTCAAGTTTGAGTATTAATAAAACATTTATAAATATAGATAGAAATGTGCTCACATAGCCAAAGCTTGGTAACCATAGTGGAAGGTAAAAATAGATCATAAATTCACATATTGGCTGCATTGTGAATTGAAGTAGATATTCTAAGTAGCCAGCTTCTTCCCAGTGCTTGAAAAAAGTGAAGGGATCTTAAGATATTATTGCAAAGCTTAAAATATTACTAAAACAAAAGTATTTTGGAGGCATGTTCTGAGGCAGAGTTTATCTTATTAAAGGTTTACATGGCAGATGGAGAAGATGGGGAGTCCTTGCAGGAGCCTGGAACCTGTCAGTTTGAAGGCATGCTCATCAGAAACTCAAACAAGTCAGTAGGGAAGATGGCAAATATCTGATTCCTTAGGTGCCACAATATTCTGAGAGTAAAATTCTCATTATAATAAGTATTTCCATTATTTAGATATGTAGCTTTATCTTTAATACAGTATACACTTAAGATAATAGCTCTAATTATTTGAAGGCTTAGCATGTAGCAGAGAGTAAATAATGCCAATGAATACTTGATACTTTAAGCATTTATTAATTGCCTTCTATGTCCCAGGTATGAGCACTTGAGATGATGATAATGAAAGTGGGAAGAAGGCGAATGGTTGGCCTGAGCTGCCATTCTCTATAGACATATTAACATAGCCCTTCACCTAGTTCCTCTGGTGACTGGGATGTTTGTGAGTTCCCTGGGCCTGGCCCAAGATGCAACTTGTGGGTTTAGAATAGACACCTATTATGGACTGAATGTTTGTGTGCTACCCCCACCTCCAATTCATATGTTGAAGCCCTACCCAAAAAACGGGGCCTGAATGAGGTCACTGGGGCTAGGTGGGGTCACCAGGGTGGAGCCCTCATGATGGGGATTAGTCCCCTTATGAAGAGACACCACCGAAGAGCTCACAGCCCTCTCTCTCTGAGAGTGAACAGAGAAAAGGGAGTGGGAACACACTGCAAGACGGCGGCCTCCAAACCAAGAAAAGGGGCTTCAGAAACCTACCTTGCCAAAATCCCCAGCCTTCAAAACTGTGAGAAATCAATTTCTATTGTTTAAGCCACCAGTCTGATATTTTGTTATGACAGCCGAGCAGATTAAGACAACACCTCACCTGTGGGTGAAGCAAATTAGCCCAAATTGGGAATACAAATTATTTTAAGACACCATATGCACAGGATGCAACTGCCAGTTATTAATTACAGAGAGGAGCGAACAGGGAATTTTCCTCCCTAGACTTTAGAAAACCATTTGAGGGTGTTTTCTCCCCTTTGGTGTATGATAAGTGGATAAAAAACTGTGTATCCTCTACAGTGACCCCCATCTGACGAGAACAAGATTCCACCAGGGATTCATCATTCAGTTAGAAAAGATAAGAGAATGGGAGAATCAAATAAAGCTCTGCAAAGAAAATGAGCTACACGTTATATTTTTGAAAAGTACAATGATTTTAAGGAGATTATGTATAGTCAGAATTTAATCTTAAACACCAAACTACTGACACTAAACACCCTAAATTACTCTGAATTTACTCAAATCCCAGGAATTATTTTGTAAGCATCTAAGATGAAGTTTTGTGTGTGCATGTTTGCAATAAGTGTGCAAAATTCACCTTGAAACATCTTTAGTTGCAATGATCATATAGATGATCTTTCATAAAAGATCTGGGCAAATCTTTTGAGTCAGTAGCCCTATTCCACTAGTGACAATAATAAAATACTACTTAGTGAAATGTGGTTAGAATGAAATAGAATCATTTTTAAGTAAATGACAGTTGATTTAATACTTGCTGAAACCCTGCATAAAAAAATATATACAAACACAATAATAGTGATAACTGGTTTACTTTTAAAATTTTTTATTGAATGATTTTTTTCACCAACTCACATAAAAGAACATGCACTTGTGTTGAATTTCAGCTGTTTTGGACACAGTTTACAAACCATTTTATCATAAGCTGGTCAGATATTCCTATGCATACTAATCAAGTATTTAACTCCCCATTCATAAAAATAATAATAACAAAATAAATTTGAACTCTGGCAAAATCAGTAACTTGGGTGTGTCATGACAGAAGAGAATGTGTTCCCTCGAAACTGCCAGGAAGAGCAGACCAGAGATTAGGCCAGTAGTTACTGAATTTCATGGTTCATCTTCAAATTACTAAAACCCCTTGGAAATAAGGGCCTGGGCCTGGCCAGTGTTTCTCAGTGGGTAGAGCATCATCCTGTGCGCCAAAGGTTCATGGGTTTGATTACCGGTCAGGTTCTGTTGCTGGCTGGGGCTCAGGCATGAGGCAACCAACCAATCGATGTTTCTCTGTCTAGAATCAATGAAAAATATATCGTTGGTTGAGGATTAACGAAAAATAAAAAAGTAATAAATAAGGGCCTGAACTACTGCCCTTTTATAACCATTCAGGAAATAGGTATCAAGTGCCCCAGAGCAACCAGTGGACTCTGTCTGCTGAGGCTGCCATGATGGCCAGAGGGAGTGAACAGCCTTGGTCCCTAATGAAAATAATCAGAACCTTCTTTGTAAAAGTATTCTTAGATCATATTCATTTTAAGGAAGCTATTTAAAATTACTACTCAGAGAATTCGCCAAAAATAATACGCCTAAGGCTCTATGAAGAAAGCTGAATTTTGTCAAGGGGAAAAAAGACTCTCGCTTGAGAAAGACGAGAATTGCTTGTCCTAAAAACACACGGGAGACTGTGTAGCATAAAGTGATGTGCCTTTCAGATGCAAGGTCATTTACAACTGTGGAGCTGTCTCCCCTATGCATGCATGAAAAGCCCATGGTTAGAACACTAGTTAAATAAAAGCTTGAGATCTTAAAAGGTCTCAGCTTCCCTATTTTTAAACTAGATTTATTTCCTAGGATGAAGTATTTCTTTCATTTTAAACTATACACACTTCAGCCGATATCTTTTAAAGCAGTACAATAGTTGACAGTTTTGTTGATAAAGCTAATCCGTGTAATTCTTTAAAAAACAAAACAAACAAAAAACTAAAGTTTCTCAGACCCAAGAGAAAGCAATATGAACACGGAGGGCATGCACTGAATGGGTCCACCTCAGAGTAGTCCTAACTGTCGTGAATGTTTGTCTCTAATTCGATTTGAAATGTGACTGTCCACCTCTGTATCTACCGTTTCACCTTTAATTTGCACCCAGCACCACAGTAGATTCTTCTTGGGGTAGGACCCTGAGAATAACTCCATTGAGAAATCACATTGTTTAGAGGACCAGCTTGAAGTTTTAAAGAGTGTCTAATTTTTAAGAAGGCTAGCAGGAAAAAAATTACTTTGCACAAACCAAACTTACCACCACGTGGAGTAAATACTTGGCATGGAAATGCCCATCAATAACTTGACCTAAACAGTTTTACATGCAGGAAAATCTTTTGACAAAAGTAAATTTATAAAAATATTGAAATGCTATTAATAGAGTTCGTGTCCAGGCACACTCCGTGAGGTGGTCTTGCCACAATCATCGGAACTGGTTTCCCCCGCGACTTAGATCGTCCGTGGCCTGGTGTGGGGTTCCCGTTACCCGTGAGCGCAGTCGGCGTCCTCCCCGCGGATCCAGAGGCACAGCTGGGCGTACTTGAGGGGCGTGATGCGCACCGCCACGTTGTAGTCCTTCTGCTCGCCCTGCACGTCCACCCACTGGTGGCCGGAATAGACCGCGATGATCTTGCGCTTCCAGTGCTGGTCTGGCTCTTTCAGACGCAGGTAGACCCCGGAGCCGGTGGAGCCCGGCTGGGCGTCGCAGTATTGATAGAGGAGGTCATTGGACTCCTCGGACACGCTGCAAAACCGGTAGACCAGCTGATCAGCTCTGTCCTGATCAAAGCCGGAGAAGTGGATCATGCCCCCGGGCAGCTTCCTGAGGGCCGGGCTGATTCCTAGGTCCATGTATTTCTTCTTGTGAGCACGTTTCAGCTCCAGAAGAGCGTAGTCGTAGTCCAAGGCGGCGGCCCCTCGCCCTCCTGTGGCCCAGCCTTTGGGGATGTGGGTGTTCTTGACCCGGGTCCACTGGAAGGAGGGCCCACCCTCGGCGCCCCTCTGACCCCCAGGAGAGTTCTTTCTCCTCCTTCCAGCCTTGGCTGTCTCCTTCAGATTCTCTTTGCTGCCCTCTCTTTGGTCATCACCATTGGCTTCTCTCCTGCTCCTCCTGGAACCCCTCCGTTTCTTGCCACCTCCTTTATTTCTCATCTTCAGCAGCCCTACCCTCAGCTTTCTACTCCCTTTCACATAGTCCTTCCCGTCGTGCACACAGTGGGCAGCGGTCAGAACGTGCTTGGGGGACACGAGGACGCCACTGCAGCCCGTGGACAGCTTCACGGCTGTGTTGAAAGGGAAGTTGGTGAGGAATCTTTTGTCCAAGATGCTGAACCTGCTGTCTGTGCCATACACCTGCCTCTTCCTCCTGGCCGAGGCCCCTCTGGCGGTGGTGTTCGGCGTGGGCTCCAGGACCAGACCTTGCACTTTCACTCTGGTCAAGGTCCGGGTGCCATTCTCAAAGACAGTCTCGTAGGAGAGAGAATCCTCCAGGTCAGAGAGGCTGGGAGCGGGGAGTTCTTTCTGGCACTCAATGCCACACACTTTCTTCAACACCATCTTGGCCTCGGCCTCAAACGTGGGGCTGGTGAGATGGAAAGTCCTGTCGCTGACAACCCGGGGTACTTTTCTCAGACGCCACATAAAATCCTGCTCCCTCTCTGATCCATCAGTGAGGGGCCACCCAAGCGTGAAAAATATCAGCCACAGTAGCTTCTTTTCCATTGTGTTCTTCTCTCTTGTCCTTACAAAACGGAAAGAGAAAAGAGGAGCTTTACAACATTTTCTTTTTAAATGTTATTTATCCATGTCGTTTAGGCCTTGGGTTCACCGGGAATCTTCACCACAAACAGGAGTCCTTATGTTCCCTGTACCGTGGGGCCTTGACTTACGAGTTTAATTCGTTGGAGACCCAGCTTGTTAAGGAGCTCGTTACCTCAAAGTACTCTGTCAACTCAATGCAAAAAATCGGCAGAGAGACAGCTGGTATCTCAAAAAACTCGTTAGTCAGGACACTCGTAAGTCAAGGCCCCACTGTACTTAGGCTTTATTGTGATTAAACACCCTGTTAAGTAAGCTCAGACAGATTTCCAAAATCAGTAGATTGTTTTCCCCCCAATCTTCCCACCACCAGCCCTAACTCTCCCCCTGCCCCAGTCTGCCACCTCCACCTCTACCTCCCCAGGCCCAATGTGTGGGAGAGGGGGACTGGATAGCTAACTGGGAGGTCTCTACTGACCAAGCCACACTCTCCTCCTCCCTAGGTCTCCTGCAACCTTATTTCCAGATGCCTTAGACATACAGATAGCAGGAGATGCCCCGCACTTCCCCTGCACTTGGCTCCTTAAACGCAAAAATCATAAGATTCCTCATCTCTACAGTGTAAGTCCTCGCACAGAGCTCAAAAAAGCGTTCATTAGAATACAGTGGATTTCCCAGAACCATGGTTTGTGGACCAAGCTGATTGACGACGTAATTGAAATCACCAGACACTATTCTAAAAGCAGTAGTGGCTTATGAAATAAATAAATGGGGTCATCTGCTGTTGACCTGCTTTGATTTTTACAAGCAGAACCCCTTATCATAAAAAAATATGCACAGGACATTTTATGCTAAAGTTAGAAAAATGTACTCTGTACTTACTGCCATCTAAGGCAAAGCAACATGCAAACATGTATCACAGCGGGCTTTTACTCTACGTTAAAATTAGTTACAAGAATTTATGGAGCACAGGTTATGACTCCGAATTGGCTGCTTGGGGGAGCATGATGGGGATTAAATATAGTCCCTTTCATCATGGGTCTCCTCCTCCAAGAGCAGTGGTTCTGTGTTAAGTAATTTTAAAGTTGTGAGTGCTGATCGATCATACATTGCATCTTCTTGTATTCTTGCCCTCTTTTCCTGCCTCCCTAGGCTCACAGGTATGTACATCTCTGTAGTGGAACTGATGTTTGTCAGTTGTTGCTTCCTGAGGGTGGGGCCAGTGGTAGCACTTTTTGGAGCATCAATTTTGAAATTTGTAAGCTATGTTCCACATCATTTTTAACTAATAGCTAAAATATCCAGGCTTAGCAAATGATTTGCACTTAGTATAGAGCAGAGGCAAATTCAAAGTTACATTATTCTTACAACACTTGGACTCTCAATGCTCTCTGATAATGTGTGTGTGTGTGTGTGTGTTAAATAAAAGTAATGAAGAATGTTAGGAATGTTCCTTAACCCAGGGTACACCCATAGGATCCTGTGCACCGGCATGAAAACCACAAGTTATCTCTGAGCAGAGCTGGATATGACATCGCTTGATACAACAGAGTTCCTTTTGCCATATAGGAGTACAGAATTTTATTAATAAACAGCATTCTTTGATAAAACATATACTACATAACCTCTCCATTGTTTAAACATGATATATTCACCAAAATATGACACAATTAACTTGAATCACCATACATGGGAACATATTGAACAAATTTATAATAATCTTTACCATGTTTTGGCATCAGCAAGATTACACAGAAGCTTTGGAATTTCCATCTTTTTTTGTATCTGCTCACACTTGAATGCTGAGTAATGGTGATTCAGTTAATTTTAGACTGTATTGTTTAAGTACCTTGTAACTTACCTTGTGACTTATTTTATTTGGGGAAATCATGGATATTGTCCAAAAATCAATAAAGAATATACTTTGGAAAAGAATCCACAGTCATGGGACAATATTGTCTAATCATTACCATGGCAAATTTGACTTTATCAGAGCAGTATTTATATTGAAAATGATTTTTTTGAGCCACTTAGTATTTTCTTTTGTTATCTTCTATGCAATCTGCACAATGAATATTTCATAAATTTTATTTAATTGGGTTGGAGTGAAAAGCTTTTAACTCAGTAATTCCACTACGACCTTGAAATCCTGTGCTTAACTGGATAGTTTCCACAATGAAAAATTATGTCTTTGAGGAAAAAAAAAAGCAAAAATCAGAGTTATTTGCTGCCTCTTAGCTTATCAACAGACTAAAATAGATGATGATTAAAAAGATATATATATTTTATCTACCTGATTCTCAGCAAAATTTCAATCAAGGGAGCTTTTTAGTCTGGAAAAAAAGTTTTAAAAATTAATTGGCTGGTTTAACCACTGAGCAAAACCATGGCTGGTTTTGCTCAGTGGTTAAAGTGTCGGCCTGCAGACCAAAGGGTCTCAGGTTCAATTCCCAATCAAGGGGATGTACCTCAGTTGCAGGTTCAATCCTCAGCCCCACTGGGGAGCATACAGGAGGCAACCAATCAATGTGTCTCTCTCACATTGATGTTTCTCTCTCTCTCCCCCGCCTACTCCCTCCCTTCCACCTAATCCTCACCCAAGGAAAAAAAATATTCTTGGGTTAGGATTAAAAAAAATTTTGATATTTTTTCATTTAGCCCTTTACGATAATAGCTGTCTATTTATACAGTACATGATTGCTGTATATGATTGCATCAAAGACTGAAAGTCAGCCATATGTCTTCATTGAGAAACACATAGAATCGTTTTGTACATATTAACACTTGATACTAATGTTCTGTAGAATAATAATTCGGGAGAGTCATTCCTAGGCAAACAGAGATGTCCCAAATCATGGTGCTGTGGTACTATTTCCCCAGTTAGTTTTTGTTTTCAGAACGATTTAGTTTAGTCTTGCAACTTTTTATTTACTTAGGGATTAGAAAGGAAGAATGTAGCTATTAAATAACTGACACGATGACATTCTACTATGCAAATCATCGAACTGGAATATGAACAAAAAATATAGAAGTTTCCCTACTCTTTATGGAATAAAACATGTACTCTGTGTCATAACTCTGTAGGCAGGCTTTTAAGAAAGCCCCATGTAATCGTTTTATGTGTCAACTTGACTAGGCCACAGCGTGCCCAGGTACTTGGTTGCACATTACCCTGGGTGTGGGGTGCCTGTGACGGTGTTTCTGGATGAGACTGGCATTTGAATTAGTAGAATAAGCAAAACCGTTTTCTCTCCTCAATGTGGTGGGCCTCACCCAATCAGGTAAAGGTCTGAACAGAACGAAGATTGACTCTCCTGTGAGTGAGGGAAAACACTTCCTACCTACCTGCTTTGAGCTGAGGCATTGCTTTTATTCCTGACTCGGGACTCAACGTGCAACATGAACAACTCAAACAAATGTCATTAATTTGTTAATAAAAGTCTGTATTGATGTCTGGCAAGCTATAAACCCTGTCATACCAAAGGATGCCGAGCTAGTAGTCCCTAGAGAAGCCGGGTCAGCATCACCCAGGAATGTGTTAAAAATGATAATTTCAGGGCCCAACCACCTACTGCCCGAAACTCTCCAGGGGAGGGGCAGGTTCCCAGCTATCTATGTTTTCACCCGCCTTCCAGGCAATTCTGATACTCAATACAGTTTAAGAATCACAGTAAACCAAGGCCCTAGTGTAGTAGCTTGAGCCACACCCTGGATGGCAGTCTTTCCAGGTATGATTGCTTAACCAGGTTTCAAATGATATCTGCTCCATGTTTGTGTACAAAATAAGTTTATTCTGAAGTTTGCTTTTTTACTATCTTAGCAACTGCTAACAGCGAATGGTTCAGTGATTTAATAAGAAAAAAATAACTTACTTTTATACAAGTGACCTAATAATAGACCTGAAAAGATTCAAATTCAGTAGGCTGGTATGAGATGCCGCC
This sequence comes from Myotis davidii, assembly GCF_000327345.1. Taxonomy (NCBI): domain Eukaryota; kingdom Metazoa; phylum Chordata; class Mammalia; order Chiroptera; family Vespertilionidae; genus Myotis; species Myotis davidii. The sequence goes on along the minus strand of NW_006297811.1, from coordinate 2,418,963 downwards.
GACTTCTGATGCCACAGATCGCGCAGTGGCATGAGTTGCCCAGCCCTGTCTGGTGCCCTTGGAGCGAGCTCCACAAAAATAAAAGCCATGCCCACATCTATCCTTGGGCATGGGAAGGGCACAGCCTTGTAACATGACCTCAGAATCACAGTAATAAGAGGGCATGGGTTCAGTTAGCTTAATTTGGCCTGTAATTTAAAATTGGACAAATGTCTATGGATGCTTTCTTTTGGAAAAATCTAAGTTTGCCTGGTGGTAAAATGTCAATGTGATGTAAATGACAGCTCTCAGTGATAGAGCAACCCATGGTTCACTGGCTCCATCTACATATGCCCAACATTCAAAAAGCACTAACTCATTGACCTAACAAGATACAGTCCCCATTAGTGGGGCATCTATATTTTGAAATCTATAACATTCCTTGTCTTCCCTCATCTTCCTCCTTTTTCCACTATAATTGTGACCTTAACTGTCACTTTCCAGATGGCTTGGAGTTGAGACTTCATTTTGGTTAATGAAAGTGAGGTTGCAGTCATGGCTCTCCACCATGCATCAGTGTACACACAGTTGGTTGTGGGTTGGACCATGGAAATACATGGAGTAGATGGGAATTAGGAAGGAAGAAA
>NW_006297811.1:2411594-2418257 GCF_000327345.1 Myotis davidii | reverse complement strand
AGTGCTGGAGAGGTTGTGGAGAAAGGGAACCCTCATTCACTGCTGGTGGGAATGTAGACTGGTACAGCCACTATGGAAAACAGTATGGCAGTTCCTCAAAAAATTAAAAATAGGGTTACCAATATGACCCAGCCACCCCTCTTCTGGGTAGCTACATGAAAAACTCGAAAACATGTATTTTCAAAGATATGTGCACCCTCTGCTCACTGCAGTATGACTCACAGTGGCCAAGACATGGAGACAACCAAAGTGTCCTCCGCTAGAGCATTGGGTAAAGAAGATGTGGTACAGACAGACATGGAATGCCAGCCGGCCACGAGAAACGAGGAAATCCTGCCATTTGGGACAACATGGATGGACCTTGAGAACAGTCTGCTCAGTGAAATAAGTCAGAAAAAGCTAAGAACCATGTGATTGCACTCATATGTGGGATATAAAGCCGAAACTCATACTAGTAGATGCAGACAACAGTGTGGTGGCTACCAGAGGGAAGCGGGTAGGAGGATAGTAAAGGATAACGGGAGCTAAATATATGGTGATAGAAGATGATTTGACTTGGGCGGTGGGCACACAATGCACTAATGAATCATAGAAATGTATACTTAAACCTGGCCAGTGTGGCTCAGTGGTTGAGCATCGACCCATGAACCAAAAGATCACAGGATTGATTCCAGGTCAGGGCACATGCCCGGGTTTCAGGCTCAATCCCCAGTAGGGGACGTGCAGGAGGCACCCCATTGATGTTTCTCTCTCATCAATGTTTCTATCTCTCTAGCCCTCTCCCTTCCTCTCTCTAAAATCAATAAAACATACTTTAAAAAAAATAAATGTACACTGGAAATCTATATGATCCTATTAACCAATGTCACCCCACTAAATTGAATTTTTAAAAATATCACTTTGAATTAACTTATTACATGAGCTAAAGTTACAGCACTTTTAGTTTTCTAAAAAGTCAACTTTACAGTCAAATATTTTTATTTTGGGATGGTTTCCAACACACTCTCAAACTCCCTTTTTTGTCCATTGTGTTTTGTTCTGTTCAAGGACAGCTTCACTTTAGAGACTTCCCAAATGAATTTTTCCCTAATTATTCCTTCCTACAAACATCTGTGTTTTTGTAATATATTTTTCTCATTACTGTTAAACTTAAATGTGATTAAACATTGCCCGGTCACAGAACACTCAAACTGCATTTCCTGAGACTTATTTATAGCCTGGATCTACATTGGAATTCTGGAGCTGAATCAGGCCTCAGCCTAAAAAGAAACAGAGTCCATGTCAAAATAATAATTCTAAGGGAGGAACTTGCAGTGAAAGAAAAAACTAACTTTCTGAGGAAATCTATCTAAAATGTATAGAATATTACTGGCATGACATCATTATATTTACACTTTAGCTCAGGTAGGGCAGGTGGACTAATGAAAGGCGAGAAGACTGCCCGCTATATTAAACATTTCACATGAATTGTTTTTCTTATATATGAAAAATGAGGCTGCTGGCTTAACATCAAGGACCGGCACGGATTGCGTTCCCTCATCGGGTGATACACTCACACTTACTCAGGCCTTTCTTTCCACCTGGCCCTTGTAATGTATGGTGAGGTGGGTGTCCAAATTCATGTATATAAATAGTATGCCGTCACCGAACAGAATTTTGCCTTAATCTGTTAAACATTCAAGGGGGCAGTGCTGGCCAACACCAACTTCTACCTTATGTATATGTTAGGACACACCAAGGACTGCACAGACACTTTTTACAACTTGCCTGTCCTTTTCTTAACCATCCAAGATCTCAACCACCTGCTCACCACCACCCCGCCCCCCGCAACACACACACACACACACACACACACACACACACATCACTGCCTACATTTATACACATGCATAAGTATGAAAACATGCTCCAGCCATCTCCTTCCTCCACTTTCATACCCTACCTGCTCAATAAAGATTGACATACAGCAGGTCGACATTGTGACCTGGCCCTGGTATTTCTAATTACCAACAGGGAGAAGTGCTAGCTTAGGCAAAAGCCCATAGCAGGAGACGAGGGTTGTTACTAATACGACTAAACAAGTGTAAAGCAAGCCTTGATGCAGCCGTGGGCAAACTACGGCCCGCGGGCCGGATCCGGCCTGTTCGGCTCTTCTATCCGGCCTGCGGAGCCGAAAGAGCGGAGGGTTCTCTTGCTCTCCCCTCCCCTCCTTCACCAGCAGCAGTGTTAACATGTATTAGTTCACACACACACTCCATCCATGCTTTTGTTCCAGCCCTCCGGTCCAGTTGAAGAACCCATTGTGGCCCTCGAGTCAAAAAGTTTGCCCACCCCTGCCTTAATGGGTCAGGTTTTGGAGAACACCTGTAAAAACTTTAAAAGTCACTTTCACAAATTGGGGGCAGGTGTAGAGAAGAAAATGTATTTTACCAAGTTCAATTCCCACTGTAGGCCCTCACTAATGTTAATTACTGGCTGGAGCATTGAATAGCAGCAGCCTTTAAGTTACAAAGTGTGTGAAATTTCAGCCTTGAGAAAGTAACAGTGTTGGAGACCTTAACAAATATGAAGAGTAAGAACGGGGGTGTTTCAATCATTATGGAGGCAGTGGGCATGGGAGTCAAACCAATTTAAGTCGATTCGTGCTACTTTTGAGCTGTGTGACTTTATGAAGGTTAATCTCTCCAAACATTATTTCCCACATTTGTTAAATAGGGAGAATACTTTAAAGTATTTTTGTAAGGAACTGATATTAATATGCCCAGAGCATAATACATATTCAACAAATAGCAGCAACATATTATTATTAATATAAAACAATGAAAGTCCAAACATAGGTAGATATTCATAAGGGACTTCATACATTTCCCACTGCTGTGTCCCTCATTGCGTATGCCAAGTAATGGCTGCCAAAGAGAGCCACATTCTAATTCCCAGAACCTGGAAATATGTTCCTGACATGGTGAAAGATTTGCACATGGGATCAAGGATTCTGAGATGTGGGTAGGTTGGGTTATCCAGGTGAGCCCAATGTAATCACAGGGATCCTTCTAAGAAGGTAGGAGGGCCTGGAGTGAGAAGGAGCTATGAAGATGGAGGCAGGGGTCAGAGTAGTGCAGGGTAAGCATATAGTGGCCCTATGGTGGCCTCCAGAACCTGGAAAACGCAAGAAAAGAGATTCTGTCTTTGAACTTTCAGAAGGAAAGCAACCCTGCTGACCTACTTTAGACTCCTGGCCTTCAGGAATGTAGGATAACATGTTGTGTAAGTCACTACGTCTTCAATAATCTTTTACAGCAGCAGTAGGAAATCAATACATTACAAAGGTAAGAATCTAGCTTCTTTAAAATTGTCTGCCCTGGGTGTTTAGAAAGAAAGAGGAAGGAGGGAGTGATACAACGTGGGGGGGAAATGTTTGGTTCAGCACCTTAAACATCGATGAAAATTTTCATTTTAAGGAAAAGTATACAGACATGCAATTTTAGAACTAAAAACAGGTCACAGTAAAACTTTAAGGTGGCATGAAGCAGTGTTGCGAGAGAGACAAGAATTGGAAAAGGGAAGATAGATTTGTTTATCCAACAAACAGATACTGAAGACTATGCACCATTTCGAAGTCTCTTTCCTTATTTAAGGTTTTTGTGATAGTTCTTCTTAGCTATCGAGTTAGACTAGAACATTTCTAAGATGTCTTTCGGCTCTAACGTCCTAGATTAAACCACAGAGGATGCCGGGCCGGCATGGCTCAGTGGTTGAGCGTCAACCTATGAACTAGGTACAGTGATGGCGAACCTATGACACGCGTGTCAGAGGTGACACGCGAACTCATTTTTTTGGTTGATTTTTCTTTGTTAAATGGCATTTAACTTTCTTGTTTTTTTTTTTTTTTTTTTTTTTTTTTAAGATTGCTGCCTGGCTGGCATCAACCTATGAATCAGGAGGTCATGGTTCCATTCCCGATCAGGGCACATGCCCAGGTTGCCAATCAATGATTCTCATCATTAAAGTTTCTGCCTCTCTCTCCCTCTCCCTTCCTCTATGAAATCAATAAAATACATATTTTTTAAAAATTTAAGCCACAAATGAGAAAACATAAGTAATTTATTTATCCATGATCCTCAAGAAGCTTCAATTCCTAATCCTCCAGGATGGGAAGTTGTCTGCTATTTACATTGCTACCACTAGATGGCAGGGTTAGCCTGGTGATAGCAAACCTAAGGCCCTGCATTTGAATTGTTTACATTTCTGAGCTGTGATATAGAATTTATTTGAAAAGCATGTGGAATTCAGCAGGGGGAGAAGTAACTGGCTAATACACGAAATGGTTGTCACATATGGAATGTATCACATTTAGAAAACCCATCCGCAGGCCACAGAGCCCATCCTGATGAACTGAGAGCTGATAATGCTGTCTACAGCCAGACAATTTTCTGGCAGGTGGCTTTCTGAAAACTGTGGTAGTGCCAGCACACTTCCACTATGACCTACAGCATTGCTAAATAGTCCCCCCAAATGCGCTGCAATTCATTTCAACATAAAGGAAAATCTTCAAGCTGCCAAATATTTCACATATGTTTATCAAATACTTTATAGTCCATTCCCAAAGGATATGCTCTCTGCTGATCCTATGCTGAAGGCAAGAAAGTTCATTGACAATGTGCCAATTTCTATTCAAAATATCATACCATAGCACGATTTTCAACTTCGGTTTCAGGAACGGAGACAAAGTAATGTCTGCTTTAAGAGTTTGGCAGCACATGAGGGAAAGGAAGATGGTAACCTTACACAGTTGATTATTTTACAGTAACACACATCTTCTGTTTCTCATCACAATAAAAAAAAATCCTCCCTTTTTTTTCAGCTATTTTTCCAGGGCATGTACATTTCAATTTATGCAATGGATATGCTGTGTGTAAATCAAATCTGGGGTGAATGGCAGTAAGGGAGCCCCGAGGGAACTCTCTGCTGGCTCTCTCATGTATTGAGATAGGAAGTGCACAGCATATGGCTCCGGACATTTTTTTATATCTTGCAAGTTGATCTTTGAAAGCAAAGAATGTCTATAAATGTATTAGGTTTGCTACTTTTCAGGCTTTAAAGCAGCTTTTGATCACCTTTTTTTTTTTTTGCTAATCGTACCTCAGTTTAACCCATTTGAAATTTTTGAATAAAATTTTAGTTAAGCAAAGTTGTAAAATGACTTTTGTTCCACTAATCTGACTTCGTTGTTTTCTAATCTCTCATCTCAGATTTCTCATCTGCAATTAACTCAGTGCTAAGTGAGGAAGCTTCAGCCTCCAAAATTCTGAATCTGATCCTGCTGATAAAATGCAATATGCTTGAGCACTGGGCAGAGAAAGATAAATAATTTACTCAGTAGGGAAAATTAACTCACATTAGCAATGGTTTGTTTTAACATATAATGAGTACATACTATGTGCCAAGCACATAGGCTAAACAGTCTCACATTTAAAAACATGAACACGTTTCTTTTAAGCCATGGGTTTCTGGGCTGTCTGGAAGAAAATTTTGGAGAGTCCAATCCCTTCTCACACTAAAGGAGCTCCTCTAATATTTCCTTAAAAAACAAAATTCCAAATGATGCTTGGCCACTACTTTCAAGCCTGGATGTCTTATTTGGCTGGGATTTGAACATTCTTTCTACAAATTATAAAACAGATTCTAAGCATAATTCTCTAAGTAGCAAAATGTGACTTTTATAATCCTCTCTAGAGGCAAATGTACGTGAGATAAAATGAGAATTCCAGAAGTTAGTAGGACTAATAAAAGGGGGGAGAGGGGACCTAGATGGGACATGCAGCTTCATTTCCAATCAATGACCATGTAAAAAGGTCAGAGGAATCAGGCAAGAATATTTCTACAACTTTCAAAACTTTGTATTATAGAAAATGTCCAAGCTACACACAAGTAGAGTAAGAAGTATATCCCCGTGTGCCCGTCATCCAGCTTCAACAGTTACCAATATTTAGCCAATCTTGTTCCATCTATTCCCTCTTTTTTTTTTTGCTAGAGTATTTTACAGCAAGTCCAACACTGTTCTATTTCTTTTCACCTTCTTATTTTAGAAAGGGTTTCCACTGCTCCTTTTGCAGTCAAATTGAAGAGAGAGTGTGTGATTGATTCTAGTTTTCACAGTAACCCTGCCAAAGAGGTTTGCAAGAGCAGACTTTATGAGAATGTGTTTTACACCTTTTGCAATAGCATCTGCTAATAATCATAAAAATAAAGAGGTTCCCCTCTGGTGCTGCTTAAGTAGAAAGAATTCCATTTATATTCCAATGCAAACACTGTGCTGTTAATATTAAACTGTGCAGAGGCAGGCACTCACGGTTGCCTATTGGAAGAGTTCATTTCTTTGAGGACAAAATGCTAAGTTTGATCCCATCTTTAGAGTCCGTCAAAGAAGCTCTCTTTGGATGGGTACTACCTTTTTAAGGAAAACTTCCAACTTCTAGCTAGGGTCTCGCCTGCGGTTGGGGTGGGGCGCGGGGCGGGGGCTCCATCCTTACCTGTGAAGCTGATTCAGTCCCTAGGGCGCTGCCCAGTAGGAATCAAAGAGCTCCCGCGAGGTGGTCACTGACGCTGGGGACGGAGGGAGGATGGGGGCGCTGCTGCTGCCAGGAGCCTCGCTGACTGCCAGGG
>NW_006297811.1:2405437-2411548 GCF_000327345.1 Myotis davidii | reverse complement strand
GGGGGGGGGGCGGTGTCGGTGGGTGGGTACCTTACTATGAAATGCGGGCAGACAAAGCAACCTCCCACCTTGTTTTTGTCCCCAGAGTGAGTGAATTAAGCATTAGGACACATGCATGAGTGGGCTTGCAGGAGACATCTGACGCAGTGAGAGCATGCCCCCTTGCCTATCTCAGGAAGATACCCTGAAGTGTGTATGTGCTGGAAGTGGGGAGGCAGCGCCCCAGAGTTCACTTTGAGTCTCATTCCTCCCCTCGGCTGGCTGCTTAGACTCAGCCAGCGGAACCAGGGCGTTTCCCCAACCCTATCCCATGCCAGTCTTCATCCCGGACCTCGCCTCCCAGGACGCTCTGCCCACGGGGCCAGTCCGACTGGTGCCAGCACCACGTGCCAAGTCACCTGTAGCCCCAGGTTCCCACAGGCGCCCACAGTGGACCAGGCACCCCCGACGGCCTCGCCCGCCGACTGAGCTACTGGTGACCCTGTGAGCATCCATACTGCCTGCAGGGGGCGCTCGTCGGTTTCCATCTGTCAGGAGGTAACAGGCTTTTTTTCCTTTTTTAAAAAATACTTTTAGCGAATATCCTTTCAAGATCTTTGCCCTCCCCAGCCCACCTGAATTCTAACCTCATTCATTCTCCCTCTCTTCTATTCTCCTCGTTAGGAGAGGTGCTCCTTTGGGGTAGGGACCGCATGTTGAAGGGAACTTCATTGTTTTAGCATCTACTGAGCTGCTTCTACTCGGGCAAGGTGCAGGGCTACAGCAATGAGCACAAACACTGGATGCTGCCCCTCAAGTAAGTGCACACGTATTTACAACACAAGGTTTTAGTACCTCTCACAGCACTGGGCTCATTAATGGGTTATTGCATTTCTCAAGTCCCTATATTTTTTTAACAAATCAAGATCAGAGCATGTATACGGTTTTATTTCCTGTTTTTTTTCACTTAGCATTTTCATTTATGCGTTTACTATGTAATTTCAATCTATTAATAATTTTTATCTGGTAGAATATAGTTAGTTCTGAGGTGCTGTCTCCTCCATTAGATCGTAAGCTTTATACACATCTTTGAATTGCCACCCTCTCCCACATGGTATATGATGGGTGCTGACTATGTGTTGAACTAAAAAAAAATTTCCAAATAAATGAAGTTGGGGGGGACTCAAAGAGAAAACCCAGAATCCAGAGTGGGAAGTCACAACTGATACTAAATAGCTGTGCCCTGGGCCTCAATGTCTTCACCTGTAAGTTAAGAAGGCCGAGCTGGAGAAATTCTACAGTCTGTACTTCTCAAACATTTTTGGGATTCTAACACTGCATACATCCAGAAGAATGTAATGTGGCCCCGTCATGGACATCACATAAGGCTGACTTCAAGTGCTCCCACATTTCCAAGGCCCCCTTCTTGAGTGAGTCTTGTACCCCACGGACCCTTTCCCCTAGCCTTATTCACATAGAACCCTGGGTAAGTTTATGATGTGCCAGGTGATGATTTCATACTTGGATATATTACAAAATGTTTGCCATAATAAGGCGAGTTAACACATCCTTTCCCTCACATCATTACCATTTTGTTATTGTGAGAACATTAAGGCTCTACTCTCACAGCAATCTTCAAGTACACAATACAATATTGTTAACCACAGTCGCCATGCTGCGCATTAGGTTCAACGTGACCATCTTATAATTGAAAGTGTGTGCCTTTTGACCAACATTTCCACGTTCCCCCCACTCTTCAGCCTCTGATCACCACCATTCTATTCTCTGTTTTTAAGAAGGTGATGTTTTTAGATTTCACATAGGAGTTCATACAGTATTGATGTTTCTCTGTCAGGTTTATTTCACTTAGCACAATGCCCTCAAGATCCATCCATGTTGTTCCAAATGGCAGGATTTCCTTCTTTTTCATGGTTGAATAATATTATATATATATATATATAGTGTGTGTGTGTGTGTGTGTGTGTTACATTTTCTTTATCCGTTTTTCTGTTAATGGACACTTAGGTTGTTTCCATGATTTGACTTTTATGAGTAATGCTGTAAGGCAGATGAATGTGCAGATATCTATTCAAAATAGTGATTTTTATCTTCTTCAGATATATACCCAGAAGTGGAATTGCTTAATGATATGGTAGTTCTATCCTTAAATTTTTGAAGGCTTCCACACTGTTTTCCATAGTGACTGCACCAATTTCCATGAATACCAATACTAGTGCCCCAGGGTTTCCTTTTCTCCTCCTCCTCGCTGGCATTTGTAGTCTCTGGGCCTTTAGTTTTCTGTGGGTTTACCCTTCAGCTTGTCCCTGGCAGATGTCCCAGCAGAGCCCAGTCTTCACATGGGAACATTATGTCATCAATGCAATAGGTCATCTCGCTGGTGTGGGAAGGACAGGTCATATTGTGGGGCTGCGAAGGTAACCTTGGGAAGCTCTTAAGGGGTTTATTGTTGCCCCCCACCCCACACATGTAGGGAAGTTATCAGAAACCTGCACTTGTCAGTCTTTCCATGAATCTTCTTAAAGATGAAGTAAGTACCTTGGCAGGAACATTTTTGCAAAAGCATCAGAATAAAATAATAACTGCAAATGACAAAAGACTTAAACACAATCATGGTTAAGATTCTGCTGAGATTCACATATATACACACAATGAGGCAATGGACCTAATTATCTATTCCACTCTTACTCAGCTTGACCACACATCAAATTCTTCCCCCAAGATTCCTTTTCCACAAACCTTCTGCAACTTTCATGTGCCTTTCAACTTTGCCCTATCTTTTCCTTTTGTATTTTAAAACAATCATTTTAATTTAGGACAAAATTATTTTTTGTTACCTTTTACCAAAAAAACTATGTTCTTTATATCATTCTTTTATCAAAACAACACCACCACATTCTATTTTCCTTTCCCTCAACAAAATGCATTTCCTTTTTTTATACCTTCTTGTACAGAAAACATACATCCCACTTTCCATATACAGTCATTTTCTTTCATCCTTATTATGTTCTAGTAGTTTCGTAAAAAGCCTTAGTTCTTTTACAAATCAATTTTGGCTACAGCAGTCTGTATTTTTTTAAAGGCCTCTTTTGTTCTTCAGTTTCTGTGGGCAATGTTTTGGTTAGCTCCTGGGGTGTTTACATTTCAAAGGCATGATAAGATTTGCAAGTTTCAGAGACAGAAAGGATTCAAGTTTTCTCCTAGGCGTTTTGGGATGTATTTCTTTATTATCAGAAGTCTAAGGAAATTGTTATTTAAAATTTTCCTTTGTATTAGGGGATCTAACAGTATAGGGCAGTGGTCGGCAAACTGCGGAGCCACGTGCGGCTCTTTGGCCCCTTGAGTGTGGCTCTTCCTAAGCCTTAGGAGTACCCTAATTAAGTTAATAACAATGTACCTACCTATATAGTTTAAGTTTAAAAAATTTGGCTCTCAAAATAAATTTCAATCGTTGTACTGTTGATATTTGGCTCTGTTGACTAATGAGTTTGCGGACCACTGGTACTGGGCACTCCGTCGATTTCATTATCAATCATCATGACATTCTGCCCTTTGTTCTTCTTACTTTCCCAGGGATTCTACCTCCTAGTCTCCCCATCAGGTCGGTCACAGTGCTCAGACCTTAACCTAAAGCATCTTTTGCCTTCCTAGCTTTGCAAAACGGCCCACTAAGGTCTCAAATTACTTTTCTCTTTAAATTTTTTTTTCAATTACAGTTGACATACAATATTATTGGTTTCAAGTGTACAACATAATGGTTAGACATTTATATAATTTACAACGTGCTCCCCCAATAAGTCCAGTACCCAGCTGGCACCATACATAGTTATCACAATAACTATATTCCCTATGCTCTACTTTACAGCCCCGTGACTGTTTTTATAGCTGGAAATGTATGCTACTTAATTTCTTCCCTTTATCACCCAGCCCCCCAAGCCCTCAAACTTATTATGTCAGCCTCAGAGATAGTTGTCAGCTGCATGCCTTTCTCCAATCTGTTTTTGATCCAACTCTCTAACTTGAGTTTCAGCCTCTAGTTGGGCCGGGGAAGCTGCCCTCTGACCTTGCTCTTCCTTTCCCTGTGAGGGCAGCCTCTTAGCTGGGGAGTTCCCTCCCGGTGCTGGGCAGTGTCAGCTGCGGGGTGGATGATGCAGGCAAAATGAAGCTGTTCTCCCTTCCCTTTTGTGTGGTTCTTCTCAAGTTGTTTAGTTCCATAGTGTTGCTGAAGTTTCTTAAGGGGACTCCAGCACCCTTGCAAGTGTATTTTTGCTCAAACATAGCTAATAGTTGATCTTTGTTGGGGGAAGGAGGCTGGGGTCTCCTATTCTGCCATCTTGGTGACATGGTTCCCCCACTGCCTTTCATTTCTGGATCTGATAGAGGTTGTCTTAGCATTAACTTGACTTTTTAAAAATTAACTAACTAATTAGTTAATGTAGAGCTTTACCTTAATAATTACTAATTCTCTGGTTCCAGGATTCTGACTTCTCTTAATCAGGGTTCCTTCTCCAGACTTAGTCCAGTCCCTCAAGTGTTCTGCAGCCTTGTATGAGCAATTTAGACCCCCATATTCAACTATACAACAAAAAGGCTCCTTTCCAGCCCTTCGAGTTCTCCATTTTTGTCCTGTTATTTTGACCCGACAGTTTTACAATGCTCCTCCACCAGTTTTCTACATGAGAGTAAACACTTTGTTTAATATGCCTCCTACCATTTTAGTAAAGAATGCATTGTAAATGAATGTTATAAGTTCAAAAAACACTAATAATGTAGTTTCCAGCCTTCTTTCCTCAACACTCCTAGACTTGGTCTTCAAATATTATGACCATCATGGTTAAAGATTTGATCAAATTACTTTTAATACAATCCAACCTTCCATCAATGCATCAATGGAATTGATAGCTACCTATTCTGTGTGAGGCCCCTAGCCTAATGAGGGCATTTGTATACCTTTCCAGCAATGGACCAAGAGGACTGGATACATTTCTTACCACATTTCAGGTAATTAAGGATATTGTAACCTCATTAGAAGCCTGTGACCCCTGTCTGGCCTGGCCATGATTAAGGCTTTATCACTTAATTTTTTTTCTAGATTTGGTATCCCAAGAGACTCAAACCAATATAGAAGAGCTCCTTTCCCAATGCTGAATCTTATTTGTCATGGAAATGCACTTGGAAATGTTTAACACTGGAAAGATAGAAAGAGGTCATGCTTCACGGCCCATGGTCAAGATCTAAGTGATGACTCAACCTTGTAGAAGGGGCACAGCTTGCTGTGGATGGAATCTTCTCTGTTAACTCTTAATCCCAAGTTTTGATCAAAACCTTTAGGTAATATGAATGTGGATCTGCATGTTTAAAAAGCCAGGGACCCTTGGTTAAGATGGACGAAGAAAATCAAGCAAATGTAGTAATAAGAAACATTACAATAAAAGGTGACATTTGTCCCCAGGTTACATTTACACTGATGGGAGCCACCTACAATCAGCTAATTTGAGGAAGAGTTGCTAGCTTTCCACAAACCTGCAGACCCACGGACTTCCTCCGCCTTTCTGTGTGGCTCAAGAAGAAGCAATGATCTCTTCTCAAAAGAAATCTGAAGGTTGGGTCCCTCATTTTAGTCATGGTGTAGCCCCTCCGCCATCTTGGACTTGCTCTCTCTGGTGAGCTGAGCTGATCTCTCCCTCCTGTGTGCCAGCGCTGAAACTGGGTGCTTGTCAGACTGTTTTGGAATTATTTCTGCCAAACTGGCCTGTGAGAGCCTCAAGGGCAGCAAAACCTTTATACCTCCAGCACCAAGTGTAGTATCTGGAATTTAGATATTTGACAAATGTTATCTGAGACAATGAAAGGCTTCAGTAATGGACCAGAATTAAGAGACTTTCTGCCACTCTCACCTTGTACTTTAGAGAGAACAGAGAAGATTAGAAGAAGAAACTGGAATTCCCACAGAAACCACAGTTAACTAGAGCCATCACAAGTAAGTGTGAAATAAAAAATCCAAAGAGGACATGTGCTCTGGAGAATGCAGCGGGGGACTAAAACATTGGACCCAAACCACAAAGTCTCCGAGACACAGGTTTCATAGGGCATTGCAGGAGGACAGAGACCCTT
>NW_006297811.1:2388170-2405046 GCF_000327345.1 Myotis davidii | reverse complement strand
TTTCAATTGCACTTTACGTGTGTGCCTGCACGTGGTATTTTGTGGAAGAGCCACACTCAAGGGGCCGAAGAGCCACATGTGGCTGGCGAGCCGCAGTTTGCCGACCACTGTGATAGATGATCAATAAGTAGAGCTAGAATTCAATTTCGTAGATCCAGAGACGTGTCCCCTGAAATAGAGTGTAATGGGTGACAAAATGCAGAGGTCACGACCTTACTCCGAGGTGTAATCAGAAGCTGATTTCTGTGATAGACCCAGGGACCTCTAATGTTAGCTTCTCTCTGCTATGCCTTCCCTTCTGTTCTCATTATACACCAAGATGACTATATCCAGAGACAAAGCATCAGTTAAGCCAAACAGCCTTCATAACACATAAGTAATCCCCTAGAGCAGCAGTCGCCAGGTGGTGGTCCGTGGACCACTGGTGGTCTGTGAGGCCCAATAGGTTGGCAACCGCTGCCCTAGAGGACGAACAGCAGAGAGTGATCACCTGAGATCAGAGTTAAGGATATGAGGAGAGGAGCAGTGGGAAATGGGAACAACAAACAGACCAGGTTGCCTTTGATCCTCAGATTACAGACGCTTTGGGGTAGGTAGTAAACTAGAAAAATGAGAAGATGAGGCAAGTCTGTTCCACGTTCACTTATGGCAATAGTTTATCAAAGCTAAGGATGAGCTAACAATTTAGATGGGCCAGGCCCTCTAGAATTTGAATGTTGTCTCCTTTTTATCTGCTCTGTATTCAGTCTAAGAATTGGTTTCATATGTCATGTCAAATGCATTACCATTTGTCTCAGGCAACTGTACTATGTATTTACAGGGTAGGCAAGTACCTGAAAATATAAGGTCAGTTTGGATATTAGAAAGATTATCCTGGAAGAAGAAGGAGATAAAGTGAAAGAGAAGGGTTAAACTTGAAGTACAAAGATCAACTCAGAGGTTATTACAACAGTTCAAACTAAACATTATGAAGGTGCCAACCAGGCAGTAGCCCTGGATGTGGAGGGAGGACAAATTCCATAGAGACCTTGGAGATAAAATTGAGTGAGCTGGTGACTGAACATGGAGAGCAAATGAAGAAAAGGGAGGACTTCAGGGCTCAAAAGAAATCAAGGCTGTTCACAAGGATATTTATTGCAACCGTTTTTGTATTGTAGAAGAAAAATAGAAACAAAGTGAATGTCTATGAAAGCAAAATGATTAAATACACCATGATATACCTGTACTCTGGGACACTGTGCTGTCATTCTCTGGAAAAAGTTAGACCCAAGCCAGCTGCCTTGGAGGAATTTCCTCAGAGTGTGGCTAAGTGAAATGCACAGAGGAATATACATGAGATGATTCCATTACATTAATATAAAAGCAACAACCAAAAAGACCTTCATATGTATGTAAATGCATGTAGGTAAATATATATATATATAAATCAGGTCGTTATCTCCCGAGGGGTCCCAGACTGCGAGGGGGCCCAGGCCGGGCTGAGGGACCCCCTTCCTCCCCCCCTCGTGCACAAATCTTTGTGCACCGGATATATATATATATATATAAAGCCTAAGCGACCAAACAACTGAATGACCGGTCATCTGGTCGCTATGACACGTGCTGACCACCAGGGGGCAGACACTCAATGCAGGAGCTGCCCCCTGATGGTTAGTGTGGCATTGCTTAGATAACTGACCCATCCTAGCAGCCCACCAGCCAGGTGGCAGCCACTCACTACCTCAGTAGTCCTGCAGGTCTAATCTCTGGAGAACGGGCCAGGCACTTACAGACCCAGCACCACTGGTACAATCCCAACAGCACCACTGGCCTCCTGGAAGTTGGCCTGGGGCACCGTGGCCACTTCCCCTCCCTAGATGCTCCTCAAGAAAGAAACAATATAAAAGTGGCCTCCAGGTGGCTCCCAACAACCAGCGCGAACGTCAGCAGGACAGATCGGGATCCCAGGCCAGCAAGGGTGTCCCACCACCTGCCCAGAAGGCCAATCACGTCCCAGGCCCCCCAACCCCCTGGTGCAGGCACCAGAAGCAGTGTTCACGCTGGCAAGCGCTGCTGCAGCAGTGGGAGCCTCTCCTGATCAGGACTGACTAGGTGCAAACCGGGATGAGCAGGAGCGGCAGGCGGAAGCTGCAGGTGGTGTTGGACTGTGGGTTTTATCCCAATCCCCACAGGCCACCCTGAGGGACTCCACCCATGCACAAATTTGTGCACTGGGCCTCTAGTATAATTATATTTTTATTGAATTGCTTATCTATAATAATAAAAGTGTAATATACAAATCGACCAAATGACAGAACAGCAGAACGACTGTTTGGATAACCATGCTATGACATGCAGTGGTGCCAGGCTAGCCAAAGCGGGTGCAATGCAATTGGTTGGGGGGTCCCACCATCACCCCATGATCACCCCAAAGAGGGAGGCCCAGGTCATGGACCCATGGGCTGCGGTGGGTGGGCAGAGTCTCCCTCTGTGGGGCGATTGATGGTGGGGCTCCCACAGGCTGGGCTGAGAGACACCCCCCCCCCAAATGCATAAATTTTGTGCACCATGCCTCTATATTGTATATAAAATCATAAAAAAGATGCATGTGATGGTTAAAAGGATTTAATGGATTCCAACTGACTTTTTAAAAATATGTGTTTATTAATTTTATAAAGAAAGGGAGAGGGAGAGTAAGATAGAAGCATTGATAAGAGAGAAACATTGATTGGCTGCCTCCTGCAAGCCCTTTGATGGAGATTGAGCCAGCAACCCAGGCATGTGCCCTGCCCAAGGGAATTGAGCAAATTCCAATTGATTTTAATCACCTTATACTGTTAGAGATTATTTATAAAATTGGTATAAAAACCCACAATGATCCTAAAATTGCGTAAAAATGAAGTTTATTAATTTTTTAAAAACCTACACTAAATCTACTTTCATTGTAGACAAACACAATTAAGGTATATTTTTCAGTCATTTCAACATTCCTCTCCTATTAGACTTAAATCCCGCCACAGCTATTTAGGATGAGCTATTTAGGATGGGTGAATTTAGGCAATTAATCTCTCAGCATGTTTTTTCTTATGCGAAAAATGGGAATGATAATCTCAACCCTGAAAGGTGATTGTTAGGATCAAATAAAAGAATGTCTATAGCCTGCCTGGCCCATAGTAGGCTCTCCTCAGGTGGCAGCTACTATTTTTAATACTCTTTGGGACCCTCCCAGCCCCCCAACTTCCCAAGGGTGACATGATTGATTTCAGCCATGGCCTTCAGTTCCTCCTTAACCTCCACTGATACTTTTTCTGGACAGTTCCAGGAATCATGGTCCCTCCCCTTTTCTCTAGACTTTGATCAGTACTTGAGGCCAAAGAAGGAATTCTGGGCCACTGGCCAATGGGCAGACATCAGGGCTCACACATAGTTTCTTCCTGGTCCTATTTTTAGCTGATCTGCCTTCTTGCTTTAAAACTTACTTCAAATTCAAAGTAATTTTCAGATGTCCTGTTCACATTTAACAAGTAAAAGTCTTTTTTTGCAAGTTTTGACTACAATGTAAAGAAAATGATTAAATAAATGTGGGATGTGGGTGTAATAGCATTACTAAGTGCTAGATAACTAGCTTCAGGGTCTTCCCTCCCAGCCCCATCAAAGCATAATGGAAGCCCTTTGGGGATTTTCACTTTTGATGGGGATTTTCACTTTTGATGCAATTGTAATAGTAATAAAAATCACTTTGGAAGAACTAAAATCACCTTATAAGTTTGCATTATTTGTTTGGTGTCTACATCTCTGGAAACACCAGATTAAGATATCCCAGATAGAACTGTCCAGCATGGGCACCAAAGTTGCTTAAGGACTTCAGTTTTATTTTTAACTAGAGGCCCAATGCACGAAATTCATGCAAAAATAGGCCTTTGCAGCTGTGGTGTCTGCCTTGACCCCTCCCTTGTAGCCACAGCGGCTACCTTGATCCCACAGCTGCAGCCCCAGCTTCATCTGGAAGGGCGTCCAGAAGGTCGTTCGGCTGTCCAGTCTAATTAGCGTATTATGCTTTTATTATTATATACTAGAGGCCCAGTGCATGAAATTCATGCACTGGAGGAGGGATCCCTCAGCCTGGCCTGTGCCCTCTCACAGTCCGGGACCCCTCGCTCCTTATTGCCCGCCTGCTCACTGCTCCTTACCACTTGGCTTGCTGCTCCTCAGTGCTGCCGCGGAGGCAGGAAAGGCTCCCGCCACCGCTGCTGTGCTCCCCAGCCATGAGCCCGGCTTCTGACTGAGCAGTGCTCCCCCTGTGGGAGCACACTGACCATCAGGGGGCAGCTCCTACTCTGAGCATCTGCCCCTGGGTGGTCAATGTGCATCATAGTTACTGGTCATTCTGGTGGTTCCACTGTTAGGCTTACTTAGGCTTTTATTATATCGATTAAGAAATTACACATATGACTGGATGAAACTTAGCCATTCAATTTGCTGAGTTTTCTGTTTCATTTCTAAAACATATCATTGCTATAGGAAAAATGTAAAAATAAATTTATAAATGTAAATCCCAATCACTTGAAAGTTTCCCTCAGTTTGGTTCATAGTACACAATGTAAAAGAATTAGTCTGTCCTAGCCAGAACTTTTCCAAAGGAACAGTAGGGCCCTTTTATAGTTAGGAGATGAACTTTGGGTATTTCTTGATTTTGTAGATTTTGTTTATAGTTTATTTGTGTAGAAATTTTATTTCTGAATAGAGCTTCCTTCTTTATTGTCTCTAAATTATATTTTCATCTTCTTCAAACAGCAGAATACTTAAAATATTTTTGAAAACAAACCTTCAGAAGTGGCCACTTATGGGTAAAAATTGGATTGCATTTGGTTTACCATGATTAATAAGAAGGCAGAAACCAGCATTTACTGTTTACAATGCCCCGGGCATTGTTCTAAACCAGGATTTCTCAACCTTGGCACTAGTCACATTTTTTTTTTTAAATTTCAGAGAGGAAGGGAGAGAGATTGAAACCTCAATGATGAGAGAAAATCATTCATCAGCTGCCTCCTGCACGGACCCTACTGGGGATTGAGCCTGCAGCATGAGCATGTACCCTTGACTGGAATTGAACCTGGGACCCTTCAGTCCGCAGGTCAGAGCTCTATCCACCGAGCCAAACACGCTAGGGCCTACTTACATTTTGGACTGAATAATTCTTTGTTGTGATAGAGCTGTCCTGTGCATTAAATAATATTTGGTAACATCCTTGGCCTGTACCCACTAGAGATGTTAATAGCACACACCCCTTCCCCCATCAGCTGTTACAAACAAAAACATCTCTAGACATTGCCAAATGCCCTGTGAGGGGCAGAATCCTCCCCTGTTAAGTATGACTCGCTGTTCTAGACACTTTTACACAGGCCATTTTCCTTATCTTTTATAGCAGAGACTATGAGAGTTTATGTAATTTTCCCAAGGTCACATAATGGGTCATTGCGTGGGTTCTTGGGACTTAAATTCCAGCTAGTATAATTCCGCAGCTCCTTCTCTTTTAGAGATCCTGCTGGAAAACAAAAATAAAGATTTAGATTCAACATTTGAAACATAAAGGTTATTCTGAGTGAGATGCCTAATACTTTCTACATCCTCAAACCCCCCCACCTTGGATGTGCTTTTAGCTGCCACCAACCCCCAACCTTCCCTTCCAACAAATATCTCATTTTCGCCTGAGAGATCAAGTTGTCTGACAAGTTTTTGGTGTGTTTTTTAGTTTTTCCTCTTCACCTCAACCACTCCGTACCATCCTTCTTTATAAGGCCAACCCCTCTGCCTGTGTCCTTGATCGTAGCCCCTCTGCCTTCCCTCGAATCTTTCTTCATGAATTGTTCTTACCACAAAGTATCCCTATTCTGAACCTTCAGTTCTTCCCTCGGTCTGAGAATATGCTTATCCCTCTGTGATGGTTAATTTTATGTGTCAACTTGACTAGGCCACGGTGCCCAGACATCTGGTCAAATAGTACTTTTTAGATGACAGTAGCATTTTAATCAGTAGACTTTGAGTAGAGCAGATTACCCTCTATACTGTGGTTGGATCTCGTCCAATCCTTCCCTGGAAGGAGAGGGAATTCTGTCAACCTTTCATAAGATGTTTGAAACACTGTGAAACAAGGACCTTATTTATTTCATTGTTCCCTTTGCAAAACAGGTCTGGCACAATAACTTGGATAATTAAGTTTAATCATTTGAAATGTGAAATCTTTTCTCTAAGGTTGAAAAAACCATCTGAAAAATAATGCAACAATAAATATTTCCTCTTGATATTTCTATACGTAGGTGTTTGAAGTTGAGCTCTGTTTATGAAAAGCTTTCTTTTTAGTTCTCTTTTTCTTAAAAAAAAATGTTTTTCAGAGTTGCAATAACAGAGCAATCCAAATGCAGAAACCTGTAGCTTTGTTTATGGAATTTCAAGATCAGAGGACTCATTCCCCAAATGCAAATGGTGATGAATACATGTCTGGTGAGTGGCTGGCAACACTTTTTTACTTTACAAGTTTAACTCCTTCACTCCTGCCCATAGTGACTAGTATGCCCGCTTGAAATTAGAACATTAAAAAAAATTCAGTTATTTGTTTAACAAGATTTTTTTTAAAGTAAATAAGATGTTTTATTGATTTTTTACAGAGAGGAAGGGAGAGGGATAGAGAGTTTGAAACATCGATGAGAGAGAAACATCAACCAGCTGCCTCCTGCACACTCCCCACTGGGTATGTGCCCACAACCAAGGTACATGCCCTTGACTGGAATCGAACCTGGGACCCTTGAGTCCGCAGGCCGACGCTCTATCCACTGAGCCAAACCGGTTAGGGCTAAAAAGTAAATAAGATGTTTTAAATAAAGCAACAGGGATTATAGAACATTTCTGCTGTGAGAAAAAAAAGAGTGACATCTTTTTTTCCAAGGAAACCACAAATGACAGATGATACAGGTACGGGAGGCAGGGCGGAGGGGGCAGAGGCCTTGGAGGCCCCAGGGACCCTGAACTGGGAGGATTTAGCCGTGGCATCAGGGCTGAGGTTGCTGGAAACTGTCTATTTCACAGAGGCAAGGACAAGGACAAGGACAAGGAGTGGATCCCCGTCGCCAAGCTGGGCCACCTGGTCAAGGACGTGAAGATCAAGTCCCTGTTTTTTCCAACATTTTATTATAAAATTAGGGGCCCAGTGCACAAATTCGTGTACCTTGAAAGGAACTCTGGACCACGAGGCTGCAGTGGGCACAAGGTCGGGTCTTGGTCCATCCTTCATGCCCCTGCCTGGCCCCTCTCACAGTGGCCCCCCGTCCCTTGTCTGCCGGCAGCCCCACTCCCATTGCTCCCACACACTGACAGTGTTGGCTCCACTTGCACCTGCTGACAGTGCAGAGCAATTGGGGCCGATGCCAGCAGGGGGTGCAAGTGCTGGGCGAGACCATAACTCGTGGGAGTAAAGAATTTTCAGTAACCACCAGAGCTCGCCCCAATGACAGTGATGAGTGACCTGCCTTGGTCTGGCGCCCCCGCTCACCTGATCCACCATCCTGCCTGCTGCTGATGCCTGCCAACTGCAGACAGCAAAGGTGTTCAAACAGGCCTTCGGCTTCCATACCCCATACAGTGCAGTGTATAGCTAATTTGCCTACAAACGTCAGGTGGTCACAATAATCTGGCCACTCAGTGTATATAGATATGTTCAATGCATTTGTTGCCATGGGGGACTACAGTGGACATATTGGTCTGGATGTTAAGTGCTCAAAGGCAATACCCACTGTGGGGCCATCATCCTGGCCAAGCTCTCTATTGTCCCCATGCAGGAGGCTTCTAGGGGAACAAGACCTACAAGCCCCACCCTGTCCCCTGCAAGGTGACCAGCCACTGTGGCTCAGTGCCCAGGCACCTCATCTCTGCCTCCAGAGGCACTGACATCCTCTTAGCCCCTGTACCCAAGAGGCTGCTGTTGGTGGCCAGTACCAAGGACTGCTGCACCTCAGCCAGGGGCTACACTGCCACCCTGGGCACCTTTGATTCCATCTCTGAGACCTACAGCTATTTCATCTTTGGAAAGAGACTGCTCACCACGTCTCCCTCTCGGGCATTCACTGGCCACCTTGCAAAGACCCACACCAGAGCTTCTGTGCCGACGGCCCAAGCCCCAGCTGTGCCACCACATAATTTTGTACGAGAAAAACAAACTGAGTTAAGCCTGTTTAAGAAAAAAAAAGTTATATTGGGTGGAATTTTGACCTTTAGGCTAAAGACCTGAAAGTGAGTTTTAAAACAGAAACACATTTCTAGGGAATTATAAAGAGCTTTTAAAAACTCATTGGTGATTTACCACTAATGTGTTAAAGTTTTCAGCAACACTCAAAGCAGTCTTCTTAATTGAAGAGAGAGAAAAATTTCCCACAATAGACTCTATACCACAATCAAATTACTTTCATTTTTATATTTGTCTTTGGTTCTATATTCCTGGCCCATATAGGTTTATAATTTTTTCCAATAATTTATTATAAAATATTTTTAACATATCACTCTACCCATATTTTTTCTTAAATATGTTCAGATTTATTCTGGGTATGCAAGGCTGGCTCAACATTAAAAAATTCAGCCCTGGCCAGTTTTGTTCAGTGGATAGAGCATCGGCCTGCAATTTTGATTCCGGGCCAAGGGCAGGTAACCCGGAATCGGCCTGTAGGCTTGATTCCCGGCCCAGACGGGGCTCGTGTCGGAGGCAACCAATCGATGTGTTTCTCTCACATCAGTGTTTCTTTCTGTCTCTCCCCTTCCTTCCATTCTGTCTAAAAAAAAAATTAATGGAAAAAATATCCTCAGGTGAGGGTTAACAAAACAAAATTCATCACATCAACAGGTTATAGGAAAAAGAAGTTTAAATGATTATATCAATAGATGCTGAAAATGCATTTGATAAATCCAATACTTATTCATAATAAAAACTCCCATCAAAGGAGGAATGCTTTGTTAAGTAAAGAGGAAATTCCTTTACTTGGTAAAGAACATCTACAAAAAACCTATAGCTAGGTCATACTTAATTGTGAGAAACTAGATACTTTCTCCCTAAAATTGGCTAAAAGACAAGAATGTCTCCTCTTAAACCTCTCTCTTGTTCAACATCATACTTGAAGTCCTAGCCAATGCATTCAGACAAGAAAATAAAATTAAAAGTATACAAATTGGACAGAAAGAAATAAAATAGTCTTTGTTCACAGACGGCATGAATGTCCATGTAGAAAATATAAAAGAATTAACAACAGGAAAACCTACCGAAACTAATAATTAATTACAGCAAGATTTTTGAAATGAGATTATGATCATTGAAATAAAAAACCTCAGTGGATACTATAATAAATGAGATAGTCATGCTAAAAACATTGAAGCCAAATTAAACCTGTAATTAAACCTGTAATGCCAAATATTAGTTTATAAAAGCTAGAGCAACTAAACCACAGAAAAGCAACTGGGAAAATTCAAAACATAGAAAACGGTATAGGACAAGCAATCCATTTTCTAAAAATAGATCTTAAGAAAAAAGGGAAATATGGAGAACCTATTGAATAAATGGTAACTTAAAAGACATTTGCCAATTTAATATTCATACTTTATTTGGATTCTGATTCAAGTAAATTGTGAAAGTTATGACATTTATGATATTATTAAAAATTTGAGCAGTTACTGGATGTTGAGTCTACCTTGATAACTTTTACTACTTATAAAACCATGTAACTAGCACCAATCAAGAACATTTTTATGTCCCACAGAAAGTTCCTGAGATATCTTCCCAGACAATAGAACCAACCCTGAGATAATTTCTAGGTTAATGTCTACCACCATGGAATAGTGTTGTCTGTCCTAGAACTTTATACAAATGGATTCACACAGTACATACTCCTATGTGTTTCTCTTCTCTTGCTCCCAGCATGTTTTCCAGATTTACCCATGTTGTTGCATTTATTGGTACATTCTTTATTGTTGTGTAGCATTCTGTTGTATGAATATGCCATGATTTATTATTCATTCTGCTTAGGATGACTATTTGGATGGTTCCTAATTTGGGGCTATTATAAATGAATATGCTATGAATGGTCAGGAATAAGTCATTTGGGGCACATAACTGTGTCATAGAAAAGGCATCTGTTTAATTATACTAAATAGAAACAGCCAAAAAGCAACGTATGAGAGTCACAGTTACTTCACATTTTGCCAATGTTAGAAACTGTCTTTTTTTTTTTAATTGTTGACTCTGTTATAGATATCCCCCATTTCCACACCCTTTACCACCCTCCACCCAGTCCCCCTGACCTCCAACCCCACCCCCACCTCTGGCCATCACCCACTGTTGTCTCAGCCCATGGGCTATGCATATATGTGCTTTGGCGAATCTCTTCACCTTCTTTCATCTAGTCCCCCTCATCCCCCTCCCCTCAGACCTCTGTCAGTCTGTTCCATGTACCCGTGCCTCTGGTTCTATTTTGTTCCTCAGTTTATTTTGTTCATTAGATTCCACATATAAGTGAGATCATATGGTGTTTGTCTTTCTCTCTCTGGCTTATTTCGCTTATCATAATAAACTCCAGATCCATCCATGCTGTTGCAAAAGGTAAGAGATCCTTCTTTTTTACAGCCATGTAAATGTGTAAATGTACCATTATGTAAATGTACCATAGTTTTTTTATCCACTCGTCTATTGATGGGCACTTGGGCTGCTTCCAGATCTTGGCTATTGTAAATAAAGCTGTTATGAACATAGGGGTGCATATATTCTTTCTGATTGGTGTTTCTGGGTTATTAGAATACTACAGGCCCGGTGCATGGATTCGTGCACCAGTGGGGTCCCTTGGCCTGACCTGCACCACTTGTAATCCAGAACCCCTTGGGGGTGTCAGACTGCCGGTTTCAATCTTGTCCCTGCAGGCCAGGCAAAAGGACCCCACCAGTGCACAAACCCGTGCACCAGGCCTCTAGTATGCATATAAGATCTTTGGTTAATCTTTCCCGCCCTTGCCCCTCTCCACTTCCCTCTGAGATTCATCAGTCTGTTGCATGTTTCCATGCCTGTGCATTGAGCATCTGCCTCCTGGTGGTCAGTGTGTGGCATAGCTACTGGTTGGACGGTCAAATGGTTGCTTAGACTTTTATATAGATATTAGAATATATTCCCAGAAGTAGGATTGCTGGGTCAAAAAGTAGTTCCATTTTTCATTTTTTGAGGAAACTCCATACTGTTTTCCACAGTGGCTGCACCAGTCTGCATTCCCACCAACAGTGTACTAGGGTTCCCTTTTCTCCACATCCTCACCAGCATTTGTTTATTGATTTATTGATGGTAGCCATTCTGACAGGTGTGAGGTGATATCTCATCGTGGCCTTAAATGGCATCTCTCTGATGATTAATGATGTTGAACATTGCTTCATATGTCTATTGGCCATCTGTATGTTGTCTTTGGAGAAGTGGCCTTTTCTCTGTTTGTGCACATACCTGGTTTCTGTCTGTGTGTCCTGATCTTTTCTCATAAGAACACCTGTCAGATTGAATTATGGCTCATTTTAATTCAATTACCTCTTAAAGGCCCTATCTCAAACTGTGGTTGCATTCTGATTTATCGGGATTGGGACTTCAACATATAAATTTGGAGTGGGGAAGAGGGGAATTCAGTCCATAACAGCTACTGTCAGAAAAACAGAAAATAACAAGTGTTGGCAGGAATGTGGAAAACTGAGAGCCTTGTGCACTGTTGGTGGGAATGTAAAATAATGCAGCTGCTATGGAAAGTAAGATGATGGTCTTCAAAAACTAAAAACAGAATTACCTTATGATCCAGCAATTCTACATCTGAGAATATATCTAAAAGCATGGTCTTGAAGAGATATTTGTATACACATGTTCATGGCAGCATTTTTCATAATAGCCAAAAGGTGAAAGTAACCCAAGTGTCCATCAAGAAATGAAAAGATAATAAAAATGTGGTCTATACATATACATTCAGCTTTTAAAGGGAGACCCATTCTGACATATCCACAACATGGATAAACCTTGAGAACATTATGCTATGTGAAATAAGCCAGTCACAAAAGCCAAATACTATATGATTCCACTTATATGAGGCAGTCAAATTTGTAGAGATAGAAAGTAGAATGCTATTTTCTGCCGGGGGCGGGGGGAGGTAGGGGTTGCAGTCAAATTTGTAGAGATAGAAAGTAGAATGGTATTTTCTGCGGGGGGGGGGTAGGGGGGGAGGTAGGGGTGATGGGAAGTTGTTCAATGGGTATAGAGTTTTAGTCCCACAAGTTGAAAGAGTTGTGAAGGTTGGTTGCCCAACAATGTGAATACCTAATGCTACTGAACTGTATACTTAAAAGTGGTTAGGGTGTATATTTTATGTTATGTATATTTTACTACAATTAAAAATGAATAAAGCAAAACAAAAAATTGCTATGGACATGATAGAGGAGGGATGTCATCAGAGTATGGGTGAGGAGCTGGATAAACAGATGACTAAGAATGAATAAGTGGAAATTTTTAAACCCTTATAAAACAGTTTTATTACTAAATGGGGATGTTTTAAACTACTAAATTTTGCTGATACAAACGTATCTGTTAAGTGTTTCCTCTTTGGTTACCCAGAAATCTGCTGCCGGGGCAGGAATGAACCCTGTGAACCCTGACCCCAGGCTGTCCTCATTAGACTGCGTAATGCTTGGAATCAGACACTGCACTTCAAGAGCAGTGACGAAGGAGTGTCCTTGGGGCTTTGGGGCTCCTCTGGCTGCTGCTGCACATTTACATGGTTCTCTCTGAGAACTATGGTGCAGGGGCCTAATGAGCTCCGTCTAGCTGTACTTAAATTAGTAATGAGAACAGCATGAAGATGTCAGCATGAAAGTTATTGCAAATAGGAAAATCTGGAGCGATGGTTACACTGGCGGTAGTTGTCAATGCACTAAGTCATACCTCTAATGCTAGAATTATGTTGCCTAACATGCAATTATCTTTGACATCCACAGAAACCAAAAGTCATTGCTTGTGCAAGGTCACAGGGAAGTGGGAAATGCAAAACCCTTGCAAAAACTGTCTTACATTCTCAATAGACAGATTTTCCATTTGGATTTTGCTGATGTTTATACCATATGCCATTTACTCATAACATTTTATGGACACTCTGTAATCATTTCCAAAGATAAAAATAAGATAGTATATAATTCATTTTAGTTACATACTATTAGCTTTTAAGTTAAATAATTAAATTTTATAAATCAATCCTATCAGTGATGGGTTTTCTTACTGATAAAAAAGTGAATAATATTTATGATAAAAGTTAGCATTTATGGCCCTGGCTGGTATTTCTAAATGGTTAGAGTGTCTGCCCACACACCAAAGGGTGGAGGGTTTGAGTCCCAGTCAAGAACACATGCCTAGGTTGCAGGTTCAATCCCACATGCAGGAGGCGACCAATCAATGTGTCTCACACTGATGTCTCTCTTACATCAAAGTCACTGTCTCTCTTTCTCTCTCTCAATCTCTCTTTTTCCTTCTCTCTCCCTCTGCCCCTGTCCCCCTTCCATTCTTTCTAAAAAAAAAAATCAATGGAAAAATATCCTTTTTAAATTTATTTTATTTTTATAGATTTCAGAGAGGAAGGGAGAGAGAGAGAGAAACATCAATGATGAGAGAATCATTGATCGGCTGCCTCCTGCACACCCTGCCATTGGGGATCAAGCCTGCAACCTGGGCATGTACTCTTCACTGGATTTGAACCCAGGACCCTTCAGTCCACAGGCTGACACTCTATCCACTGAGACAAACAAGTTAGGGCCCTTCTTTTTTTATTAACCAAAGAAAGAGGTTAGCATTTATGAAAGTATAAGAGAGATGACAAAGCTCAGAGTGAAAGGAGAATTCATTTACATATCTGTCCTCTCAGGGTTATTTCTATGAGTTTTTCAATTTTTTAAAGACAGTTATTCCCATTCTTTAAAAGTTATGTATCACTTTAGTGTCAAGAAAGATTAATCTCACTTAGACAAATATACTTGAGCATGTATGGGTTTTAATAACTACAATGGAAGAGTTTAGAATAATTTTATGTGATACATGATTAGCAAACCTAGAATAACTTAGAGAAAGTTTGAGAGACAGGATTTTCATGTTAAAATATTTGAAGACATTTTCAATAAAAGATTAATTATTTTTCTATGGCACCAGTGGGTAGAAATTAGAATGGATACTCATTTTGGCTAATATAGAGATGAAAGTTGCTATGGCTAGTAAGAATGTTTAAGTCATGTACTAAGGTCTGTAAAATGTAATTTTATTTTTCCTGTGTCTATCAGGTTTTATCTCAAGTCCCCATTTGCAAGAAAAAAGCCATTTCCTAGTAAACTAGGTCAGTTCAACATTCCCCAGGAGGGGAGACTTTTTCTTCCCACAAGGACACCAAGGCAGATACTAGGGCACTGAGCTTAGTTAGGGAACCCAAGCTGGCCATACATACACTGCAAACCATGTATAACTGCTTCTGGTGGAGCATGGAGGCCAGGTGGGCAGGGGCAGGAAACACTGGGACTCATGTCTTTCTTTTTCTCTTACTCCCCCTCTTCCTTGCCTCAGTTCAGATGACCATTATGTATTCAGGGCATGGGAGGAGGCAGGGGAGGGAGGAACTGAGTCCCTTATTCATCCAGCTCCTTCTTGAAGAATTTGGCATTATAAAGTCTTGTTTTACTTGAAGTTGTCCCCTTTGAGGCAATAGAAGCTATAGACTGCATTTCTAGTGGCCCAAATGGGTAAGCCATGGGGTGAGAGGCATGAGAGGAGAACCCATCATATGTGGCAATGGTGTTTTAGTTCACTACCATTCACGGATGCTCAGGATTGCAAAACATTCTTCTAAGCACTTTATATTTAATCCTTGCAATAGCTCTATGAGATCAATATGACAACTGCATTTTATAGATGATGAAAATGAGGCTTACAAGATTAACATCTCTAATATCAGCCTGACAGGAGAAAAACTGAGGTCTGAAACTATAGCTGCTGATCCAAAGTTTGCAAGTCCATATTGTTAGTTCTACTATGTGTTGGCCACTGCCGTATATACTAGAAATACATCAGCTTTAAACCACTATGCTACCTTAGAGTAGTCTGTGGTCGGAGAATTGAAAATTCTTGATCACCAGAGGCACTTAGGCAAGAACAGAAGACCATTTGGCTGAGGTAGTTTCTATTGGACAGTAATCTGTAGCATTCATTACAAATAAGTAGAACATTAAAGCTTAAAGAGCCAGGTCATGGTGACTCAGTGGTTGAGCATCTATCTATGCACCAGGAGGTCATGGTTTGATTCTGGTCAAAGGCACATGTCCATGTTGCTGGCTCAATCCCCAGTAGGGGGCATGCAGGAGGCGGTTGCGGGCACATACCCAGGAGGCAGCTGATTGATGTTTCTCTCTCATCGATGTTTCTAACTCTCTATCCCTCTCCCTTCCTCTCTGTAAAAAATAAATAATATATATATATATATTAAAAATACTTGTTTTTTAAAAAGCTTAAAGAAAATAATCATCTAATCCAACCACCCCATGAGTCAGAAGCACAGTTTTCCCTTCTAATTCTGTAAAATACTCACTAAACTTTGATGCACAGTAATATTTATGAAGCTGCAGTAATGGTAAGACTGCAGCAGAAGCTGGGTGTGGTTATACTGTGGCTGAGCACAAAGCACTGAAAAAGACATTTTTAAGCTCCCATATCTGAACAGTGTTGATGGAATTCTAGAGTTGTTTGACCTGCTGCACAATAATATACAATCTCATAAAAAGAAGGATTGATCAGAGTATATGAGCAGTGAATATTTTGTATGAGCATACCATGGTCAAACTGCCTAATGGTTGTGACAGGTCCAGCCTGACACGATTTGTGATGTGCCAGAAAGACTTGCATCAATTATTCAGTAATCATAGTGGCTCAATATGCCATCGTCTCAGGTGGGCGTGGGAGTAATTCTCTTGGAGCTCCTCTGCTCCACCCTCCTGTCTCCAGAGATGAGTGACAGCTGAGAGTCTCTGCATTTACCACAGTATTGCACAATAAGGACAGAATGCGCCAGGAGATGACTGATACTTCTGTTCTCTGCCTTTAGGCCTTGAATGTACTATTTCATTGGCAGGAGGAGCACTACTGACTTGAAAATTTGCTATATACTTTTTAAAAAATATATGATTTTTAAAATTGATTTTAAAGAAAGAGGAAGGGAGAGGGATCGAGAGATAGAAATATGGATGACCATCGATTGGCTGCCTCCTACACGCCACACACTGGGGATCAAGCCCACAACCTGGGCATGTGCCCTGACCGGGAATTGAATCAGAGATCTATTGGTTCATGGGCCAATGCTCAAACCATTGAGCAACACTGGCTGAGTGATATATACTTTTGAGGATTACAATACCATAACACATAAAACATAATAGCAAGGTCTGTCTTTCTTCCCCCATGATATTCACAAGTGCACCTAAGGGCACATTTAATGTTTAGTATATAAAATGCACATTTGCAATACATAATAACTGCCACTAAATGTAGTAAATAATATAGACAACTATGCTTACCTCATCTGCCCAGCTGGCTAAAATGTTTTCTGTTTTGTGTTCCTCAAATCCTAAAGATGATATGTTTAAATATCTTCCACATGTAGGTGACTTCCTAATACACTTCTTGAGCTTGAACTCAAGAATTGAGTTCTAGATTTCTAGTTTTGCGTATACTGTTCTGACTGACATCTCTTAAACTTAACTCTTAACCATTTCCTCACACCTATTTTCCCCCAGCAAGCTATAAGTCTAAGTATCCTCCTTATCCTCCTTG
>NW_006297811.1:2383209-2387527 GCF_000327345.1 Myotis davidii | reverse complement strand
GTTTAATTTCTGCTTCTTGGACATCAGTGATTATAGACATCTTCCTTTTCACAAAAGGCATTAATGTGAACTATTAGGCATTAAAAACAGTGAAACAGTAACAGCTTTCATTTTATTCTTTGGGAACACTGGTGTTATGGCAGGCATTTATATTAATTCCCACAGTCATTGACAAAGACTCTCTCCTTAACCAAACTTCAGTCTGACTCCTCTGAGCCCTCTTTTTGAGGAGGCCTCAAACTTTCCCTCTAAGAACTAACTTTCCACACTAACGATTTCATCCACCTTTCACACTAAAACACTCGAACATACCCTTCAATCAGCTCAAGGCTGTGTTCCTAGGATGATGACCCCAGCCTGAGAAGGCTTAATGCTGCCCACAGAATTTGGTTCTAGACGAAATCTGATTAAAGGGCCCTGAATTCCCTTTTCTTTGAGCATTTTCTTTAGAACAGATGTAACTAAATGTTTTCTCTGTCTTTTTGAGATTGTATCTTTCACAATGCAGGATGTCTTTCTCAAAGATGTGGGAGCCACCCTGTGAAATGTAATCATTAAGAAGGATAGAGCCCTTGTGTCCTAATCTCTGCTGGCAAGTAGGAGTTCAACTTCCATAAACTCCAGCTGACAGACACATATGGCCTAAACACATTGACCGCCCCCACCAAGGTCGTTGAGTACTTCTCTTTTAGCCCTGGAGCATTTATAAAAACCTCCTGCCTTTAATTTTGCCAAAGTTAGCTCAGTGCTATACTGGAGTCTCTCTCCCTTACTGCAGCAGCTCAAGTAAAATCTTACCACTTTTGGCAAAAGTCTGGTGAATAATCTCTCTCTCTTTTTAAAATTTATTGATGAGAGAGAGAGAGAGAGAGAGGAGAGAGAGATCAATTTGTTTTTGTAAAATGGACACTATAAAAACCTACTCTATAGGACTCTGGGGAGGATTAAAAGGATTACCATAAAGCACCATAAATTTATAAACATATGTATATATCATCAGGCATTTTTAGTTCTAATGAAAGTCTGTGATTCCTCCTGTCAGGTCCACACCCACCCCAGCCATCGCTTTTCACATCTGGTGAAATAAGAAATGAGGGAGCTGGGAATAAGAGCTGGGTGGTGCCAACATTTCTTGACGGCCTTTGGTGCTCAGGTGGTCAGGGAGGTAAAGGTCCTGTGATGCCACTAAGAAAGGAAAGTACCCCGAAGAGTTGTCTCTCTACAAACCATTGGATTTACTCTGTGAGAAAATATTTTTTATTACTAGTAATTCAGCTTTGGCAAAATGTTGAGAAGAAGCCAAAAGACATGATGATTAACTTCCTGAAATTTGCAGAAAATATAAATTGTAGGAAACCTGACTGTAGATTTGGGCTGAGAATGGCCTTGGCTGGCAAGCAAATCCGGCCAATCATTCCAAGCCTAGGTGGGGTTTATTAATTCCCACAGTCATTGACAAAGACTCTCTCCTTTACCAAACTTCAGTCCGACTCCTCTGAGCCCTCTTTTTGAGGAGGCCTCAAACTTTCCCTCTAAGAACTAACTTTCCACACTAATGATTTCAGCTAGAGTGAGAGGATGTTCCAGAAGAAAGTGTTCTAGATTTAAAAAAAACAAACAAAAACTTGGCTTCTTTTCCCATCATGGCCAGGCAGGGCAGGGCAGGTAAACTGGGTAATAGTTATGTGTAGCGGTGAAGCAGCGTCAGGCATAGCCAGGATCGGATTTACCTTTACCATCAAACCATTTCACTTTGCTCACATGACTAGAGGATTACTTTTGTAGACAATGCAATAGGTGGTTCATCTTAAGAAAATGTCAAACTGTTTCCAGCATAAATGAAGACAGTATTTTGAATGACTATTTCATTTTCTAAAAATTGGTATCAAAATACATACAACATACATACCAGACAAAGGTAAAGAGGCCAGGAAGACTTTATTCCAGGCTATTATATTCGGGGAGAGAGATATAGAACTAACCACAAACTCAACTTCACCGAGGCAGAGAGGGCAAGGTTTTCTAAGGGCTGGGGTCAACGAGTGGGACAGTTTGGAGCATGAAGGAGGGAAGTCATAGCCATCTGTGCTCAATCATTGGCTTTATTTAAAGAAAAGATAATCTTCTATCTTTATGTCAGTAGGTAATTTTGCAACTTGGAGCAAGGTGCCCACTGAAGTTAGGGCCTTACCCTCCCACAGAACCTGGGAGATAGGGATGCCATCTCCTTTAAATTACATTTCAAACAGATGGCTTCCAAATCATTGAGAAAGATATTTTTGTGTTGTAAAACTGGCAAAGGCTTTCTTTCTTTCTTCTTCTTCTTTTTAATCCTCACCTGAGGATATTTTCCCATTGACTTTTAGAGAGAGTGAAAGAGGAGGGAGGGAAGGAGGAAGGAAGGGAGTGGGCGAGAGAAAGCAAGAGAGAGAGAGAGAGAGAGAGAGAGAGAGAGAGCGAGCTGTGAGAGAGACACATGTATTACTTGCCTCCGGCACATGCCCCAACTGGGGGCCTGGATCAGACCTGCAACCCAGGTATGTGTTCTTGACTGGGAATTGAACCCAGAACTCTTTGCTATGCAGGAGGACGCTCTCACCACTGAGAGACACTGGCCAGGGTCAATCTGGCAAAGGCTTTTAAAAAGACTTACATAGCCCTGACCAGCTGGGCTCTTTGGATAGAGCGTCGGCCTGCGGACTGAATGGTCCCGGGTTCGATTCCGGTCAAGGGCATGTACCTTGGTTGCGAGTGCATCCATCCCCAGTGGGGGGCGTGCAGGAGGCAGCTGATCAATGTTTCTCTCTCATTGATGTTTCTAACTCTCTATCCCTCTCCCTTCCTCTCTGTAAAAAAAATCAATAATATATATATATATAAAGACTTACATACATCTCAAAGAGATCAAAAGACATGATGATTTACAAGTTTTCTAAAGAAATTATCTGAGAAAAGAAAGGTCAGGAGTTGGAGAGTGAGGAAGAAGTCTGTCTAAACTTAGAGTTTAGTCAGGTTGAAGGGAATATTAAGGTCACCTTAGTCACTAGTCACATGATAACTTATCACTTAATATTGAAATAATTTTTGCTCAATAAAATTACTCAGTTGTATATCACAGTCCACTTTTGTTTTACCCAATGAAAATGCCATCTAGTCTAATTGTTGCAAACTTCCAATTGGCACTGTCCAGTGGAACATTCTGCAATGATAAAAATGCTCTATAATCTGCACTGTCCAATGTGACAGTAGCCACTAGTCACATGTGGCTATTGAGCACTTGAAATGGAGCTAGTATGACTTTTACTTTAAAAAAAATATGTTTTTATTGATTTCAGAGGGGAAGGGAGAGGAAGAGAGAGAGAGAGAAACATCAATGATAAGAGAATCATCAATCTGCTGTCTCCAGCATACTCCACACTGGGGATTGAGCCCACAACCTGGCCATGTGTCCTGACTGGGAATCAAATCATGACCTCCTGGTTCATAGGTCAATGCTCAACCACTGAGCCACATCAGCCGGGCTGGAGCTGAAATTTTTAATTTTAATTGAATTAAATTTAAATAACCACATGTGATTAGTGATTGACGTGTTGGACAATGCAGCCTCCAAGTCAATCTCATCATCATTTCTTCTGCAGCAACATTTCTACTACTAAATGTGATGTCTATGACCTAGGTCAGTGGTCGTCAAACTGTGGCTCGCAAGCCACATGCGGCCCTTTGGTCCCTTTAGTGTGGCTCTTCCACAAAATACCGACTTCTGTGCATGGGCTGCAAAGTTTCCATCGCACTGTACGTGCGCGCCCACACATGGTATTTTGTGGAAGAGCCACACTCAAGGAGCCAAAGAGCCTCATGAGGCTCGTGAGCCGCAGTTTGACGACCATTGACCTAGGTCATTCTTTAAGGAGGAATTATCAATGGACTTGAAGGATACTGAAACTCACTCTCCAGGAAGGTGGTGAGCATTAAATAAGTTACTGTATGTGAAACTGCCTAGGAAAATGGTACAAGATAGGTACCCAATGGTACTTTCCTTTCCAGTCTCCTTTAGGGGCACGTAATGAATCAGGGGAGGGCCTTCACAATCTAGAACATAACACACAGTAGGGCTTTGGTTGTGTGGCTGTTATAGGAGCCCATGTGCTGATGTTCTCTGTTGTTACAAGGCAGAGATGCTCTCGCTGTTATGATCTACAGGAAGTTAATTAATCTTGGAAACAATCACCTTCTTTATATTGACTCAAACAAAAAAAATGCCAAATTTTAAAATCAGAAATCGTAAACCTTTGGATTACTCTCAAGACATGTAATATTA
>NW_006297811.1:2381828-2383073 GCF_000327345.1 Myotis davidii | reverse complement strand
CCTCAGAAGAGTTAAAGCAACCAAAGGCTATGAAAAGACTAAATCAGAATACCCATTCTCTAAAGATTACTCTGCTGGAAAGATGTGATTTTCTATATTATGTTTTTAAAAGAACTTATCTCTTCTACTGACAATGAGTGATATATTTAAGAATGTGGGATACACAGAGGAGGAAGGGAAAACTAGCATATATTATGGGGGAAAAGATAACAATTTTGGCAAATGGGTTTCAGCAGAATAAGAGCATTTTGGCATACCGCAGCCAGCCTCAGTCTGAAGTGAAGCTGCACGAGCCCCCGCCAGGAGGAATTCCACATTAGGAAGCCATGAGCATGCAGCTGCAGCTGCTTCTCCCAGATGCTAGGTTCTCTCCTATGTTTGACTTGGCTTTTTCTCCAATGACGATCATGGTTTTTTCCCTTGTTTTCAATCACGCCATCTCAGTTTTCTCTTGAGAACTGTACAGTGATTAGTTATTCCAAGTGATGGTACAATTTTAATAACTTTGAGCAGGGTGTTTATATGAAGGAATACTTATTTTGAATTAACTACACTTACTCTTTCTGACTCAAGAGTTTGCAGTGTTGTAGTCAACCAAAGCAGAATAATGGAAAACCTGGTTTCAGATCCTACCACACTGACACCTAAGAATAAATGAATTTTAGCAGTTTATTTCATACTTGGTCTGAATAGGGCCGTGTCATAAACTGCCTTTTTAGTCTGAAAATTATGCCAAGCATAATGGCCCATTACTCAATAGTTAAAAAAAGGTTTATTTGTTTAAGCAAAATTTACTTAAAACAATTCAGGTTTCTACAGTGTAGAACTGATAAGGTTATGATATGCTAACTACTTCTAAAGCCAATACCAAGTATACATTTCACACATTTAGTTTACAAAATTTCAACTTATGCTTTTAAGGGACATGTCTATAGTGTAATATAAGACACAACTATTTAACTACTTTTCCTTTTCCACAAGTTGAACATATAATAAACAGTAAAGAAGCAAATTAACATTCCAGGCAAATTCTATGTGCCAGATGCACATATGAAAAAGACTCTTTTAATCCAAGTTTTTAAATGCATTTTTAGTTCCCATCTACCTTGCCCTGAATTTGTTTGACTTTTTCACTTTCAACCATGTTATGATCCCTTTGGATACAAGTCATCTTTGTGTTGTGATATTTGAACAAACATGCTAATATTTTATATTCTACAAATACATTATAACTTGCTTTCCCTA